>NC_143578.1:147450884-147637085 GCF_048544385.1 Mastigoproctus giganteus
GTGAACTGCACGAAATATGCTTTTGAACTACCTGTTAATGTGTAAAATGTTCAGTACAAGCAAACTATTTAAAATATCCACCATTTATTTAAAATTCAAAAAAATCAATAATTTACAAATTCAATTATAACAAATCTGTATTTACAGTTAGTATCTACTGCTATACTGCCAGTAATATGTACAATATATGTACACTGTAATTACTAAAAAATATACATTTATTTCGCAACAACTTTTCAATTGTACCTTTTTTCAGTTATCTATTTTTTCTGAAAATTTTATTTATTTCTTATAAAATTAAATGATAGCCTTATAGTTGCTGGGTGGGCCCTCTTTGTATCTGGCAACCAATATTTTAGACCAGTCCGCACTGCCCACAGGGGCTTATGTTCTTTCATTTGCGACAGAGAGCAGAAAGTATGATTTCTGATATGAGAATGAATTGAACAGTCTAAGAGAATATGCTGGACTGTAAGTTGTGATGAACAATGTGCGCATATAGGAGGATCATCACCCATGAGCAGGAACAGGTGGGTCAGGTGTGTGCCCTATGCGTAGTCTTGCCAGTATTACTTCTTCATGCCTGTTTTGCCTGTAGCTGGAGTTCCATAGTTCATGTTTAATTTCAAACAGTTTATTGTTCATATGGGTATTCCAAATGTTTAACCACTGGTCTCTACAGATATGTCGGATATGTGTTAGTAAATCTATATAGGGTACTTGGTAAGATGGAGGTGCGATACTGTTTGGATGTTTGGCTGCCTTGTCTGCTGGTTCATTACCTACGATGCCAGCATGCCCCGGAATCCAACAGAAGCTTAGAGTATAATTGCTATTCCGTAAATGATTTAGACCAGACCGTATTTCTTTTACTATGGGATGTGGAGTTGAGAATATATTACTTATGGCGGACAGCATACTCGTGGAGTCTGTATATATTAAACTACTGGTGTTGAGATGAAAATTGATATTCTCAATAGCTAGCTGGATTGCATACTGTTCTGCAGTATATCTGCTGCATTCAGTTGGGAGAGATATATAGACACTGTGAAGGAGGGAAAACTGCCGCTGCACCTAGAGCACCGTCTGATTTTGAACTACCAGTATATATTATGCAGCTCTGTGCATTGCTATAAGCATGCTCTTCGTGCAGTTGTTTTATGTTACAGTTTTCCAGGGACTTTTTCACCCAATGTTGGAAATATGTGTCACAGTATGGTAGGTTTGTGGACCAGGGTGGATCAGGTATTTTAGTTTCTTTGAGCGTGTTTTCAAAATGTACATTCCAGCAGTGAATCAACTCTTGTAATCTAACACCAGCGGGTCTATTTTCTGTGGGCTTATTGTTATAAAATGTTATTAATTCAGGATTGAAGAGTAGCAGTTGATTGGGATGATCTGGAAGGCTTTTAAGTCTGGCTGCATAGGTGAGTAGTAACATTTTCCTCCTGAGGTGGAGTGGAGGTTTGTTTGCCTCTATATAGAGACTTTGGACAGGAGAAGCTCAGAAGGCCCCAAGAGCAGTGCGAAGAGCACTGTGTTGTATGGTATTTAGTCTTGTAAGCACACTTTTCCTGGCTGAGTTGTAGATGATTGCACCATAGTCTAGAAGTGACCTGATGAGAGAATGATACAAGTGCAGAAGAGTGTATCTATCTGCACCCCATGTTATGGCAGAGATAGCTCTAAGTGTATTGAGTTTTTTCAAACAGATAGTTCTAAGGTAACTTATATGCATGAAAAAATTTAGTTTCACATCTAGTCTTAAATCTAAAAAGTGGATATTGCTTGCGAGAGTTGTTGTTATTGTTTTTTTTGGTGTAAGGGTTACTTAGGCCATATTGCACCTATCACCGTTATGAATTTTACATATGCATGGTGACTGTTATGGCATTACTCAAAAACGATCATATAATTCTATCTGTTTCGTAAAGTGTAAGAACTCCAGCAGATTAGTGTTGTTACCTATGATGTGGCAGAGTGTCAAGGGTTCTTTATGGTTTGTCAAAAAGCTAAAAGAGACTTGGTGGGCAGTAGTGCATAAAGTACACTCAACAAGAATATACTTCATTGTAAGTGGAGAGTTGCACTGTGTGCATTGTGGAGGATCATTACCTGTGAGGAGATAAAGGTGGGTAAGATGACTGTGGCCAATTCGCGCTCTGGTTAAAATTACTTCCTCCCTCCTGTTTATACAGAAACTGGAGGTCCACAGTTGCGGTTCAGGTTTTATTTGGAGAAGTTTATGCGTTAGGGCTTGCCATTGAACTCTCCATTGTTCTTTACATATTCTTCATATGTTACTTTTGTAGTCAAGGTACGGAACATAATACTGTGATAATTCTCTGTTGGATGGATGTTTAGCGGCATAATCTGCACATTCGTTTCCTTGTATCCCAGCATGGCCTGGGATCCAGCAGAAAATGGCCACTCACTGGAGTGCTTGGAGATTCAGTTTGGATTTTATGAGCTTTATTAAAGGATGTGTTTGAGAAGAAGTATTCTGTAAAGCTTTTACAGAATACTTCTGTATTCTGCATCATGCTTTTATGGATGGACAGATGGAGAATATTTTCTATTGCCAGTTTGATGGTGCACAATTCAGCTGTATAGCTTCTTCATTCATTGCGAAGTGATAAGGAGAAGGTTTTATGAGGGAAAATGGCTGCTGTACCCACTCCACTCTCAGATTTTGATCCATCAGTGTATATTTTTGAAAAATGCAGATAATTTTGTGTGTGGGCAATATGGAGTTGTTGTATATTGACATTTGCAACAGAGAGTGCTTTACCCAGTTTAGGAAATAACTGTCACAGAGTGGTTTAATCGACGTCCATGGGGGATCTGTGCTGTTACATCTTGAAGAACTTTATCAGGATGTATATTCCAAGTTTGCGATAATGCTTGAGCTCTGAGAGAAAAAGGCTGAACTGCCCTAGGTTTATTTCTATAGAATGTTGTGAACTGAGGGTGATTAAGTATCTGCCTAATGGGATGGGTAGGTAGACTTTGGATTTTAGTTGTATAGCTAAGAAGTAACATCTTTCTCCTGAGGCTTAGAGGAAGTTCATGAGCATCAATATAAAGACTTTGAACTGGTGAAGTTCTATAAGCGCCTATAGAAATCCTCAGGGCAGAGTGTTGAATTGGAGCAAGTCGCGCTAGCACGCTCTCCCTAGAAGAATCATACACCAGGACACCGTAATCAAAGTGAGATCTGATTAAGGCTCTATACAAATGAAGTAACGTGTACCTATCTGCACCCCATGATATAGAAGAAATGACTCTGAGTATGTTCATTTTTTTATGGCAAGACGTCCTTAGATGTTTTACATGCTCTATGAAGTTCAATTTATTATCGAAAGTCAGACCAAGCAGACGAATACTGTTCACAAATGAGTTAAGTGAACAGTATTCGTCTGCTGTTGTTTGCTGGTTTGTTCAGTGTACCTCTGGATCTGGATGCATTTTCCGTTTGTTACAAAAGTGAACTACTTTAGATTTTGAACAAGAGAGTCGATACCCATTCTGGGCCATCCATAACTGAATATTATTAATTGAAATTTGGAGTTGCTGCTCAATGAAGTTCATGTTTTGCGAACTGCAAAAAACAGTGAGATCGTTGGCACAGAGGTATGAATTCACAGTGCTGGGGATATTTTTAGTCATGTGATTTATTCTTATTGCAAATAAGGTGGCACTGAGCACAAAGCCTTGTGGGACCCCTTCTTCTTGTATATATGTTTGAGAGAGAATTTGTTGGTATCGGACTTGAAAGGATCTATGCTGAAGGAAGTTCAATATGAAATATGGTAGGTGGCCTCTCGGGTCAAGGGAATGCAGATTTCTCAGGATACCAAAACACCATGTGGTGTTGAAGGCTTTTTCTACATCAAGGCGTACCATGACGAGATGCTCATTTCGAATGAATGTATTCCTGATGTTTGTTTCCGCATTGACCATGAGATCCAGGGCTGATCGATTTTTTCTGAAACCAAATTGATTGTCAGAAGTTATATTTTTAGAGTCAAGGAACCAAGTAAGTCGACAGAGAATTATTTTTTCCAGGGTTTTACTTAAACAGCTGGTGAGAGAAATATGTCTATAGTTTTCAGGAATGGAATGATCTTTTCCTGGTTTGGGAATTGCTATTATATAGGAGTGTTGTTGTTGTTGTTTTGGGGGCTTTACGGCGCAAGGACAGCAAAGGCTATAATGCGCCTAACTATGGTGATGTTAAATCTTGAATTGCGTCTGTATAGATGCTATTCAAATTTATATTGTGTTGTATAGTTTTATATGTTTGAGGAAATCAAAAATTTTGGACACATGTGGTGTGTCTCCTAGTAGATCAGAAATGCTGAGAGAGGTGTTCGTCGTGGGAAATGAGATAAACATAGCTTGTCGCTGAATACTGTACTTGGGACAATCAATAAGTAGATGGTGGACAGTGAGCTGAGTGTTGCAGTTTGTACACAGTGGTGGGTCAGTGGCTGCCAGCAAATAAAGATGTGTCAGGTGTGTGTGGCCTATCCTTAATCGTGCTAATACAACTTCTTCATGTCGGTTCTCACGGATACTAGATCTCCATGGTTTTAGATATTTTTTTATGCCAAGTAGCTTATTGTTGGCTTGATTCTGCCAGATATGTTGCCATAGTTCAAGGCATCGCTTATTTATAATGTACTTATAGTCAGATATAGGTGTAGTGAAGGATTGGTCTATAGGATCGGTAGCGGTTTTGGCAGCTAGGTCGGCCTGTTCATTTCCGGAAATGCCAGTGTGACCAGGGATCCAACATAACAGGATCTGTTGTTTCTTCTGGTTTAACTTGGTCAGAGTATTCCAGATCTGTCTAAGTAAGGGGTTATCATTTTTTGTATTGTGTTGTATAGCTTGGATAGCACTAATGGAGTTGGTGTAAATAACGCTGTGGAGTCTAGTTCTTGAGAGTGTGTAGTTTAAGGCTATGTGGATAGCACAGAGTTCTGCAGTATAGCTGCTACATTCAGTGGGGAGTTTTTTGGACAAAGTGATGTTAGGAAATACTGCTGCTGCACCAACATGCTTTTCAGTTTTAGATCCATCTGTGTAGATCGGTGTGTGCTGGCCGTGCTGGGTTCTCAGTGTGGCATGTATTTGTAGCAAGTTCTGTTGGGACATGGTGTGTTTTCCCCAGGCTGTGAATGAAAAGTCACACGGCGGTATATGATACATCCATGGCGGGACTGCATGAGAGTCAGTAGGCTGTATCTTACTCAGGTCAATTTGCCAGTAAACTTGTAGTGAGCGAAGACGTATCCCAGTTGGTGGGTTTATTGATGGGTAGGCTCTATAAAGGTTTTCCCATTTAGGATAGAAAACACCATTCCAAGTGGGATGGTTTGGATGCCCTTTGAGTTTTGCGGCATAAATTAATAAAAGCATTTGTCTCCGTAGCTGTAAGGGTGTTTCATGCGCTTCGGTATATAGGCTCTGAACCGGTGATGTACGGTACGCCCCCAGTGCAAGACGAAGAGCGCTGTGGTGTACAGGATCAAGCTAACGTAAAGCGCTTGGTCTAGCGGAGCTATATACGACAGAACCACAATCCAGACGTGACCGTATTAGTGCACGGTAGAGATTTAGCAGCGTGTAACGGTCAGCTCCCCACGTTGTGCCCGATAGAACTCTTAAAATGTTAAGCTTTTTAAGACAGTTAGTCCGGAGCGTTTTTATATGATCAAGGAAGGTGAGTTTTTGGTCGAATACCACACCCAGAAAGCGAACACTAGGGACCACTGGTATGTCCTGATTTTCTAGTCTGAGTTGCGGATGTTGGTGTAGGTTACGCTTTCTACAGAAGTGTATGCCAACTGTTTTTTGGTGTGAGAGATGAAAACCATTGTTTTGGGACCATTTAGCTATTTTGTTGATAGCACCTTGCAACTGCCTTTCTATCATTCGCATGTTAGGCGAATGGCAGGCGATACTGAAGTCATCAGCGTACAGGGTAGTGGATATTGTTTGTGGTAGGTCGTGTGTTATGGAATTCATTATTATACTGAAGAGAGTAGCACTTAACACTGACCCTTGTGGTACTCCTTCTTCCTGGATAAATTTTGAAGATAAGTGGTTGTGAACTCTAACTTGAAATGAGCGGCAATGCAGGAAGTTTCTGATAAACTGTGGTAGGTGTCCGCGAAATCCCAGATCGTATAGGGTTCGCATAATACCATATCTCCAAGAAGTGTCAAAGGCTTTTTCGATGTCAAAGAAGACCATTGCAAGATGTTCTTTTCGGATGAAGGCATCCCGGATGTTTATTTCTGTCTTGATCAAAAGGTCAAGAGTGGATCTACCTTCCCGGAAACCACATTGCACAGGATTTAGGAGATCATTTTGAGCTAGAAACCAGGTTAGTCGGGCGTTAACCATTTTTTCCATGACCTTGCTCATACAGCTAGTCAGTGCAATAGGTCGATAATGTTGCGGATTTGTAGTATCTTTGCCTGGTTTTGGAAAAGCCAGAATGTACGCATGGTGCCATTTGTCGGGGAACGTGTTTTCTTTGAATATTCTGTTATAGAGGAGTAACAGAGTCTTGAGAGCCGGTTCGGTGAGTTTTGCTATCATGATGTAGTGGATTCCATCTGGCCCTGCTGCACTGAGTTTAGTAGACGATAGAGCATGATGCAACTCTGACATTGTGAAGGGGAGATTGTACGCAGAAAATGATGCTGATTCAAAATTGATACGTTTTTTTTCAGCTTGTGCTTTGTGTGCCTGAAAATATTGCGAGTATGATGTTGCGGCTGATATATTCATGAAAGTTTTACCCAGGGTGTTTGCAATATCCTCAGGTTTTGTGATATCATGGCCATTGACAGTGAGCATGGGACAGTTGACACGTGGGTGTTTTCTGTACATCCGCTGTATTTTTGCCCATATTGTTTGAGTTTTTGTCGTGCTTGTAATTGTGGATGCGAAGCATCTCCATGCTTCCCTTCTGCTAGTCTGCCTGACTCGTTTTGCCCTTGCTCTTGCCTGTTTAAAGCGGATGAGGTTTTCCGTTGTTGGGAACTTCCTGAAGATGTTCCATGCTTTGTTCTTCTGTTTTTTAGCTGCATTACATTCATCATTCCACCACACTTTTGATTTGGCCGATATTTTTGTGGATTGTTTTGGAATTGCTTTGTCTGCTGCCTGCAGTATTTGATTAGATATGTATTCTACTACCAGGTTTATGGATGTCTGTTGGATCTGGTGTTCTTCTAGTATTGCTAGCTGCTTGTACACATCCCATTCAGCTTTTGAAAAGTTCCATTTAGGGATCCGATAAGAAAGGTGGGGAATGCTTGTGTTAATACGACATATCACAGGATAATGATCACTGCCCAGCGGATTGCTGTGAATAGTCCATCCAAATAGAGGATATATGGGTTGCTGTGCACAGAGAGACATCAATAGCTGATGTAGATCCTGTCGGAAGATGTGTATAGGTGTGAGCCCCATTATTGAGTGTTATCAGATTCTGTTGATCGAGTAATTTTTCAATGATTTGACCACGCTTGTCCAGATTGTTGTTTCCCCACAGCGGATGGTGACTGTTGAGGTCTCCTAAGATACAGTAGGGTTTGGGAAGTTGTATTACTAATTCTTCTAAATCGGCATAGCTTATATTTTGGTTATGTGGCAAGTATAGTGAGACTATGGTTAAATCAAAGTTAATATTGACTCGTGCAGCAACTGCCTCAAGGTTTGTTTTTAGCGGGAGTGGCTTTGAGGGTATCTGGGCGTTAATGATCAGTGCTACTCCTCCATGGGCAGGATTGTTCGAATTTTGTGCAACACGATCTTGACGATGTATTATGTATTTCCGTAGGGAAACATTTATATTTGGTGTCAGATTGGTTTCCTGTAAGCAAAAGGCAATAGGGTCATATTGTGAAAGAAGATCTTGGATGTCGGACAAGTTACTGCGATAGCCTCTGCAGTTCCACTGTAAGAAAGTAAGCATTATTTGGGTTTAGTGGAACCCTCGACTTCTTTTCGAGGGACAGAAGATTTGCCTCGGTCAAGTTTAACTTTCCCCTTCTTTGGAAAATAAGGTTTCCCTGTATCCATGTCCTCATTGGAGAACAGTTCTAGAACCTGTTCGTCGTGATTCAAATTGTCTTCTGAGTCCATGTATTCTGTTTGGTTTCAGTCAGGAGTAGTAGATACTGTGGTATTCTGTTGAATGGCATCAGGTTGTACTGAGATTGGCGTATTTATGGCTTTGCTTTGATTGTTTTTCGTTTGGGGCGTTGGTACTGGGGACAACAATGACCTTGCCCATTCAGCTAGCGATTTACTTGGTGGTATAGTTACTTCCGTTTGGGTAGAAATTGATATGTGTTTTGTGGTTATTTGTGCATTAGTGGGCTTATTAGTATTTGGAACCGGTAGGGATTTTTTGGCCTCTTGGTAGGTTACGTTACGTTCGGTTTTGTACCGCTGTATCTTTTTTTCACGCTGCCAAAGGGAACACTCTTTGGAATATGCTGGGTGTGCCTCTTTACAGTTCAGACAGATTGGTCTTGTGACTGTACAGTCAGTACTAATGTGTTCAGTGGATCCACACGTGGCACAGGCAGCTACTCCTCTGCAGACTGTCTGTGAGTGCCCAAATTTTTGGCATTTATAGCAGCGTAGTGGGTTCGGGATGTACGGTTTTACTCAGTAGTTAAGGTAGCCTGCTTTTATCACTGTTGGTGGCTTGGGATTGTCAAAAGTAAGTATTATGTTCCGTGTAGGAACTAGTATGCCATCTTTCTTTGTCATAATTCGTCTGACATTAATGATTCCTTGGTCGTGTAATTCTTGTTTTAGTTCTTCGTCTGACACGTTCATGAGGTCCCATTCGGTGATTACACCTCTTGACGTGTTCAGGGAAATGTGGGGTGAAATGGTGATAGAAGTTCCACCAAAAGTTTTCATTTTTTGTAGTTGCTCAGCCTGTTGAGCAGTGGCAACTTCAACTAGTAGGTCACCTGATCTTAGACGACGAACTGTCTTTGGAGTTCCTATTGTGCTTTCTAGGCATTTCTGCACTATAAATGGAGAGAGCTTTCCAACTGGTTGTTCTTCAGTTGAATGAATAATCAAGAAGGTTGGAGTTCGGATTCTGCCTACGTCAGTCTTTTCACGTTTTGCTGCGACAGAACCAGACTCCTCTTGTTCTTGCCTTGTCAAGGTTTCTTCTATGCACCCAGTGTTTTTCTGGGTTTTACGGACTTCTTGCTCCATTTTGCCCTGGAAGGGAGACCTTTTCCCCTCCAGGTTACCAGCCCCGCCACGTGGAGGCAGGAGCAGTGCCACCTTTGTGACCAAGCGGTAGTGGGTTAGTAGTAATGCAAAATAAAAGAAAAAAAAAAGAAAGAAGGTTACTTTTCCTCCTATTCAAGTAAAGTGATTTCTTTACTGCAGCTTATTTAATTGATTGTTAGTGTAACGCTGTAAATAAAGAAGACGATTTTATTTATTCAAGAGAGCGCAAATTCACTGGCAAAGACACTTGATCACAAAATCGCTTGGCACCTGGTTCCTATATAGGAGTGATGCTAGGAACTGGGGAAACAGTGTTCAAGAAAGATGCGATTGAAAAATGTGAATAGTGAAGAGACTGATTCTTTATCTAGGTGTTGGAGCATTATGGAGTATATTCCATCGGGGCCTACAGCATTGTTTTTTGAGGTAGATATAGCTTCTCGAAGTTCAATCATTGTAAGTAGCTGATTATAGGGTAAAGAACATTTAGGTCTGAAGTTCAGTTTGGACTTTTCAGCTAATACTTTGATCTTCTGGAATGATGGATCATATGCTGTTGAGGCAGATAACTGTGAAAAAACAGTCCCTAGGGCATTCGCTATATCTGTAAGAGAAAAAAGATCCTCCCATTCCAGTTGAGAAGTGGGGAGGATAATGAGAGAACTTTGTCATTTAATTGTTTTATTTTCCGCCATATTATTCTTGAATCAGTATTTTTATTAATCACACTTGCAAATCGAATCCTGGATTCTCTTTTAGCTTTCTTCCTAATGTGATGGGCCTTGGCTCTGAGTCTCTTGTAGTTTATAAGATTAACAGTGGTGGGATGTTTTCGAAACAGATTCCATGCTCGATTTTTTTCTTTTTTTGCACCTTTGCACTCTTCGTTCCACAAATATTTTATGGTTCAATGGGTTGTTGACTGTGATTGTGTAATCGCAGTGCATGCAGCAGCCAATATTTGTCTCATGATGTGATCGCTAACTGTGTCAATAGGACAGGTTTCAATGATTTGTTCATCAAAGGACACTCGGGATGTGAATTTTGTCCAGTCTGCTCTGGGAAATTTCCATTTTACGTAGTTTTGTGAAATTATGGAATGTGCTGTTTGAATCTTACATATTAGCGGAAAGTGATCACTATTGAGCGGGTTGTCGAGGGCCATCCACTCAATACTAGGAAAGAGGATTGGAGAGCATGTGGAAAGATCTATTGCAGAAGTTCTACCCGAAGAGAGATGGATGTAAGTTGGCAAGCCAGTATTTAGTATAGTCAGATTTTGTCTGTCAGCAAGCTGGTCGATAAGTTGTCCTCGTCCATTTGCATTGGGAAAACCCCACAATGGATAGTGTCCATTGAAGTCGCCCAATAAAGAGATAGGGGTTGGCAACTGCTGAATAAGATCTTCCAGTTCATGGATGGTATAGGAGTGATTGGGCGATACGTAGATAGAGACATGTGTCAAAGTAATGCCAATCACTATTCGTGTTGCAACAGCTTCGATGGAGGTTTGTAAAGGAATGAATCTGCAAGTTACTCGTGAGTCTATGAGTATGGCTACTCTTCCATGAGCATTATTTGTAGCAGTTCTGTCTTTCCTAAAGAGTGCACAATTCTTAACTGAGAGTGTCACATGCCGTGTTAAATTTGTCTCTTGTAGGCAGATGCCTACGGAATGGTAACGATCAATTAACTCATGTATATCATCAATGTTACTGCGAATTCCTCTACAGTTCCACCATATGATTTGGTGCATTATTTGGTTTTGTTACTTGAGGAAGATTCTCAGTATTTTTTATTCCCAGCCTGTTTGTGGGATCAAGTTTCATTTTCTCTCTTCTTGGAAAGGTTAGGTATCCAGTATCCATGTCATCTTCTGCATGAAGGTCTAGGATATTATTTGTGATATTATTTGTCTTGCTATTTGGAACTAAATCGGGTTTCGATTTGGAAATATCTGATGGTCTATGTGGGGTAGCTGGTGGGACTGTGACTGGGGTGTTGTTGGCTCTATCTACTACCTTTTGCTCTTTTGGAGTCTGTTTCATCGATGGTGACAGTATAGATCGGGCCCAATCTGCAATCGATATGGTTGGGGGAACTGATACTTCAGATTGTGTTGCTGTTGTTTGATATTTTTGCATTGCTGCTGCATATGTTTTCGTGGGTGCTGTTTTTGTTGTTGTTGTTGTTGTTGTGGGGGTTTTATGGCGCATAAGCTGCTTTGGCTATAATGCTCCTATTCCTTTATTGTAATAATATATGAGAAATTCTTGTCACATCAGAAAAGGCAGAAATCAGAAATGACTAAAAACTCCAATTTGTTTCAGAAAGTTAAAAAATTCCAGAATATTTGCATTGTCACCAATGATATTCTCTAGAGTTATTGGTTTTCGAGGGTTAACTAAAGATAGCAGGGTGGTATTTCTGTTTTGTTTATAGTATGGACATTCAATGAGAATGGGTTTCACTGTTAAATTTAGAGAACAATGTGGACACTGTGGTGGATCATCTCCTGTGAGTAAATGAAAATGGGTCAGGTAAGTATGTCCTATTCTTGCTCTTGAAAGAATTACTTCTTCCCGCCTTGATGTCCGGACACTGGAGAGCCAGATTTTCGGAACTTGTTTAATCTGTAAGAGTTTATTATTCGTTTGGGAATGCCATAGTGCTGTCCATTCTGATAGGCATGCAGCATGAATCATTAGTGCATAGTCTGAGGCTGGAACAGGGATATTGGTTAAATCTAAGCTGGTTGGGTTTTTTGCAGCTTTATCAGCCAGTTCATTGCCTAAAATATCAGAATGTGCTGGTATCCAGCAGAAGGTGACCAGTTGGTGGCGTTCTATAATCTTTAGTAATAATTTTCTAATTTCATTTATAACAGGGTGAAATTTATCTGATGAATTACACAAAGCCTTGATTGAGCTGAGGGAATCAGTGTAAATTACTGATTTTAAAGAGCAGTCAGGAGGGAGATTTTTTAAAGCTAGTTTAATTGTGAATAATTCAGCTGAGAAGATACTGAATTCAGAAGGAAGGGCTGCTGATACAATTGTATTCGGAAACACTGCAGCTGCTCCAACTTTTGAATTGGATTTAGAGCCATCTGTGTATATTGGTAAAAAATCAATATATTTTTGAGTGTGAACAGCATGAACTTGTCTGATATTTGATGATTGCAAGATATTCTTTCCCCACTGACAGAGGTAAGTGTCACAGGTCGGTATAGGAGGTGGAACCCATGGTGGTTGAGTACAAGTGGCGACTTGTACGGAATGGATGGATATATTCCAAACCTGCAGTAGTTCAAGAGGGCGATACTGGTTTTACTATGCTAGGTTTATTTCTGTACAGATTTTCAAATGGCGGATTGAAAAGATATGGCTGAATGGGATGTGAGGCACAACATTGTATCTTGACAGAATACTTCAGCAAAAGCAATTTCCTAAGTAAAGATAGTGGCGGCTCGTGAGCATCAATGTAAAGGCTATGTGCTGGCGATGTTCTGAATGCGCCAAGTGCAATCCTCAGTGCACTGTGTTGTACTGGATCAAGCCAGCGTAATGCGCTCTTTCTGGCAGAGTCATAAATGGAAGCTCCATAATCAAGACGAGATCTGATTAATGCCCTGTATAATCGAAGAAGGGAGGAACGATCTGCACCCCACGTTTGTGCAGATAAGGCTCTGAGTATGTTTATCTTTTTTAAGCAGGCAGTACGTACTTTTTTAATGTGCTCTAAGAAATTTAGCTTGTTGTCCATGATTAAACCTATAAATCTAATGTTACTAGTGACTGGGATGGAGATATTAGAGATGTAAAGTTCAGGATCCAGATGAAGTTTGCGTTGTCTGCAAAAATGGATAGCAACTGTTTTCTGCTGCGAAAGCCTATAGCCGTTAAGACTGGCCCATTGCTGTATTTTATTTAATGATATCTGAAGCTCTCGTTCAATGGATCTCATATTTTGGGAATGACAGGAGATGGAAAGGTCATCTGCATAAAGGTAAGTTTCTACAGTATTTGGAAGTTGTTTAGTGATAGAATCTATTCTTAGAGCAAAAAGAGTGGCACTCAGTACTGATCCCTGTGGAACACCTTCCTGAATGAAAGTTGCAGCGAGGACATGTTGGTATCGTACTTGAAACGATCTAGTGTGTAGAAAATGCTTTATAAATATAGGAAGGTTGCCCCGCAGACCAAGAGAGTAAAGATCTCTTAGTATGCCATGCCGCCATGTAGTATCAAAAGCCTTCTCTATATCTATGGAAACCATTACTAGATGTTCATGCTTAATAAAGGCATTACGAATGGCAAATTCAGCCTTCACCATAAGGTCCAAGCATGACCTGTTTTGACGAAAGCCATACTGACTATTGCTCATTAACTGTTCAGACTCAATGATCCAGACGAGTCGACAGTGGACAATTTTTTCTAGAATTTTGCTGAGGCAGCTTGAGAGGGATATTGGTCTATAGCTAAGGGGATTGGTTGGATCTTTTCCAAGTTTTAGGAATGCCAAAACAGTAGAATGATGCCAAGAAGTTGGATAGACGTTTTCTAGAAAAATACGATTGTAAAAGAGCAGAAGGAGATGCAAAGCTTTGTCATCAAGATGTTGTAGCATGACGTAATAGATTCCATCTGGTCCGGCAGCACCATTGTGGGCTGTTCCGATCGCATGCAAGAGTTCGGAATATTGTAGGGGTTTGTTATACGGCAGAAGGAGGGCAGTTTGGAAATTAATAGAGTGCTGTTCCGCAGTGTTTTTAATTCTCTGGAAAGGTGGAGTATAAGCTGCTGCCGCTGAGATTTCAGCAAATGTGTTGCCCAAAGCATTTGCGATATCTAAAGGACTAGATAGATCTTGCCCATTACAGGACAATATTGGTGAAGGTACGGTAGGAAACTTACCAGAAAGCTGTCTAATATTTTTCCATATTATTTTGGTGTCAGTGTTTTTGTTAATGCTTGATGCAAAACGGATCCAGGATTCTTTCTTGGCTTGCCTTTGTATGAAACGTGCTTTTGCCTTTGACATTTTATAATTTATTAGATTGGGTGTTGTTGGATTTTGCCGAAACAAATTCCAGGCTTTATTTTTTGCTTTTTTGGCTTTTGTGCATTGCTCATTCCACCAATAATTATGATGTTTACGAACCGAGGGATTTGATAGTGGTATTGTGTCTTTAGCCACATTTAGGAGATGTGACGTGATGTATTCTGTCACATTATCGATAGGTTGGAGACGGATTTTTTCCTCATCAAAAGATATTGATGACCGGAATTTTGCCCAGTTTGCTCGGGCAAATTTCCATTTTCTGCAGGGTTCAGCTGGAGGAGGCTGTGCTATTAACAGGTTGCAGACGATTGGGAAGTGATCACTACCCATTGGATCATTTAAGACATACCACTCAATGGTCGGGACCAGTAATGGAGAACAAATGGAGAGATCTATGGCTGAGGTATGTCCATTTGGGAGCTGAACGTGAGTGTGTGCGCCAGTATTGAGTATGATGAGGTTTACGGCCTCTATTAGGCTCTCAACGAGTCGACCTCGTCTATCTAATTTAGGATCGCCCCATAAGGGGTGGTGCCCATTGAAGTCCCCTAAAATACAGAGAGGTGGAGGTAACTGTATAAGGAGATCTTCAAGATCTTTTAAACAGTAGGTACGGTTTGGCTGTAAGTAGATTGATACTAATGTTATTTCAATATGGAGCATTATACGCACAGCAACAGCTTCTATTTCAGTTTGAAGTGGAATATGTTTAGTTGGGATCTTTGAATTTATCAGGATTGCGACACCACCATGGGCAGCATTTGTTGTATTACGATCCCTTCGAAAAAGGCAATAGTTTTTTATCGATGGAGATATTTGTAAAGTTAAGTAAGTTTCCTGAAGACAAAGGGCTACTGGTGAAAACCGATTTATTAGATCTTGGATATCGTCTGTATTGCAACGAAAACCTCTGCAGTTCCATTGTAAAATACAAGGCATTATCTGTGTTTAGTTGATGGAGCTGATTCTGACTGCTTTTTGAAAGTGACTGGTTTATAGCGTTCCAATTTCTGTTTGTCTTTTTTTTGGAAGACTGGCCGACCTGTGTCCATTTCTTCTTCTTCTTCTTCAGCATGTATTTCTAAAATAGAATCTTCCTGTATAGATGTGCCAACTGTGTCCATGGTTGTGTCCTGAATATTTTTCACAGTATTTGTGTTTGTAATACAAGATGTGGTAGCAATCACTGGTGGAGGAGTTACCGCTGGTATTGTCAGAGGTGTATTATTTGCTTGGTCTGTGGTCTTGGATTGTTGCTTGCGTACAGTTGGTTGCATCTCAGAGAGGATCTGTCTGGCCCAATCAGAAATTGATTTATTAGTGGGGACTATGACATCGGTTTGAACGGAGACTGCTTGATATTTTTTTACAGCATTTGCATAGGTAATATTCTGGTTTATAGTTGGCGCGACTAGTTTTCTTGCTTCTTGGTAACTGACTTTGTTTTCAACCTTGTATTTTACTATTTTTTTCTCGGTTTTCCACTTTTCACATGTCTTCGAATATGCAGGATGGTCGCCTTTGCAATTTGTACATGTCATTTTTTAGCAGTACAGTCATTTTGTATATGGTCTGAGGATCCACAGTTGGGGCAGACAGGAATTCCTCTACATACAGTTTGAGAATGCCCATACTTTTGGCATTTATAACACCTTAAAGGGTTGGGAATGTATGGGCGAATGCGACAAAATAAATAACCTGCTTTTACAGAGGAGGGTAAGTTTGGCGTATTGAAGGTGAGAATAATATTTCTTGTCGGTGTCAGTAGATTATCTTTTTTAATCATTATTCTTTTCGCTTCAATTACGTTCTGTCCCTGCAATTCTTGGGTTATTTCTTCTTCGGTGACATTTAATAAATCCCAACTCGATATGACACCCTTAGATGAATTTAGGGTTGCGTGAGGTGATATTTTTACAGGAATTCCAGCAAAGCTTGTTAGTTGTAGAAGCTTTTCAGAATGTCTTTGATTCATGGTTTCTATAAGTAAGTCTCCTGATTGCTGTCTCTTCACCGTCTTGGGAGATCCTGCTATACCCTCCAGATGTTTCTGTATAACAAAGAGAGACAATTTGCTCATAGGCTGGTTACTTAGAGAGTGAAAGATTAAGAAAGATGGGCAGGGTTGCTCCATCCGATCTGTCTTCGATCTCTTAGGGTTGTCATTAATTATGTCATTTTGGTCTATATTTGCCATTTTTGCTCCTTTTCGCCCTTGGCAAGAGGACTTTTCTGCCAAGGTTTCCGGCCCCGCCACGGGGAGGCAGGAGCAGTGCCTCAAGGAGGCCAAGCGGTTAGAAAGGTTGTTAGTAAAGAATATATAATATATATAATAAAAAGAAAGGTGAATTTCCTTTCTCTGTCCTTACTTGATACATTACAAGTGCGGAACTTATTTATGATAAATAAACTGCTTATACAAAACGGTATAACTTAAAAAGAACTTTATCTCTCAGAAAGATCACTGTTTGATTCGCACTAGATACGCTTGACCTCGGATTCGCTTGGCACCCGAGGCCTTCGTGGGTGCAATGAGCATAATTTGCTTTCTTGCCTCTTGGTATGTGACTTTTCATTCTACCCTGTACTTGTGGATTTTTTTCCAGTTTTCCAGAGGACGCATGATTTGGAGTAGGCTGGATGCGTGCCTTTACAATTCGGACAGTGTGGTGTTTTGGCATCACAGTCTGTTTGCGAATGTTATTTTTGGCACTTGTAGCATCTTATAGGATTCGGGATAAAGGATCGTACTCGGCAGTTGGGATAGCCAGCTTTGACACTGGTGGTAAGATAGGTGTTCCGAATGTCAGGATGATGTTGCGGGTGGGAACAAGATCTCCATCTTTCCTGATCATGATGCATTTCACTTGCACCACTTTTTGATGTTTGAGTTCTTTGGCCAGTTCATCTTGTGTTACATTTATCAGATCCTACTCTACAATTACTCCCTTCGAAGTATTTAATGTTCAAGTCATGAGGGGTGACTTGAATGGGTGGTCCGCCAAATGTCGTTAGTTTCAACAGTCTCTCAGAATGTGCACGATTCACTGTTTCTACCAAGAGGTCTCCAGATCTGAGTCTTGTCACCATTTTGGGAGAGCCCGCCACATTTTCCAAACATTTCTGTATAAGAAATGGTGACAGAGTGCTCATAGATTTGTCCGACAGACTATGTAAGATAAGGAATGATGGACGTTCCTGTTGGTCTGTGTCTGTATGCAGTCGTTTAGACTTTGTTACATCATGGGAAATTTCATGGTCAGCACTGCTGACGGTACTGGATGCCTAGGCTGCTCAAGCTCTGGGTAATCATCATAGTCCATGGTTAGCTTCTTTTTGCCCTGGGGGGTTGACTTTCCCTCCCAATTTTCCGGCCCCATCACGGGGAGGCAGAAGCAGTGCCGCAAGGAGGCAAAGCAGTTAGATAAATTAGTTGGTTAGTAAAATAAAGTAATATATGTAATGAAAAAGAAAGGTGAATTTCCTTTCTTGTTCTTACTTGTGACTTTCCAAGCATAGAACTGGATTATAAATGAACTGCTATTAGAAAACGATATAACTTAAAATGAACTTTTATCGCTGGGAAAGATCGCTATATAATCGCACTTTGAATGCTTGACCTCGAATTCCCTTGGCACCCGGGGCCGCTGGTGAGAGGGATTAGATGATTTCTTATTTTAAGTTCAGGTCTGGATGTAATTTGCGTTTTTTATAGAAATGGATTGCAATCATCTTTTTTTCTAATAGACGATAACCATTTTGTTGAGTCCATGTCTCCAGCTTATTTATGGAAAGTTGTATCAGTCTCTCAATGGTATTAATGTTTGATGAATGGTATGATATGGCAAGATCATCAGCATACATATATACCTCTATAGTTCTAGGAATATTCAGTGTTATGGTATTTAGCCTAATTGCAAAGAGGGTAGCACTAAGTATGGACCCTTGGGGCACCCTTTCTTCCTGGATAAAACATTCTGACAGTACATTCTGATGACGAACTTGAAAGGTTCTGTGTTTAAGAAAATTCTGAATGAATTGTGCTAAGTCAATCCCATGGAATAGAGCTCTCGAAGAATGCCATACCTCCATGTGGTGTCAAAAGCTTTTTTGATATCTAGACTGACCATCACTAGATGCTGATTTTTAACATAAGTGTTACGAATATTGGTTTCAGCTCTTATCATAAGATCCAAGCAGGATCTGTTTTTGTGTATTGGTTGCAATTTAACAGCATTTTACTTTCAAGGATCCATTTTAGTCTGCTGTGTATCATTTTTTCGAGTGTTTTACCAAGACAGCTGGTGAGAGAAATTGGTCAGTAGTTTTGTGGAACTGATTGATCCTTCCCCGGTTTACGAAAAGCAAAAATTACTGCGTGATGCCATGAGGAAGGATAAACACATTCAAGGAAAATCCGATTATAGAATACTAGTAATAATTTTAAAGATGTGTTATTCAGTTGTTTGAGCATTATGTAATAGATTCCGTCTGGTCCTGCTGTGCTATTTTTTGCTGATCTGTTTAGGGCATCTTGGAGTTCAGTTAAGTTGAAGGGCAGATTATAAGAAAAAGGTTGTGTGGTATTAAAATTTATTTTATATTTTTATGCTGAGGTTTTAATTTTCAGGAATGAATTGTCATATGGATGCTGCTGATATTTCACTAAACGTTTCTCCAAAGAAAACTGCCTATTTCTTTAGGGGAGGACAGTTCTCGTCCATTTCTAATTAGAATTGGAGCAGTAAATGGAATGTATTTATTATTTAATTGCTGGATTTTTTTCCATGTTATCTGACTGCTGGTGTCCTTCATGTTTGTTTGTTATTTGGTTTTCAGGAGCATTAGCAACTAAGGCCATATTGCTCCGGAGATATGCGGTTGGTCATTCCCTGACCTTATGCATCCTTCGGATTTGGTGGGCACAGGCTCGAACCCCGGTCTAGATCAAGAAGCGTGTGCTACGCACTGCTGCTCCTGCCCACCTGGCTATGGAGGTGCCTTGTGCTTCATGATTGTACTGGCGAACTTTATCCAGCAGTCTTTTTTTGCTTTTCTTCTTATTTGACTTGCCCTTGCCTTTTATATAATGAGGTTGGCTGTTGTGGGGGACCTACGAAACTGATTCAAGGCTTTATTTTTCTCTCTTTTGGCACTATTGCAAGCCTCATTCCACCAGTGTTTTGCATATCCGTACTGGTCTGCAGAGTATTGAGGAATTGTTTTAGAAGTTCTTGCCAGAATATTTGTGGTAATGTGCTCGGTGACTTTGTCTATAGATTGTGTTTTTATAAATTGATCATCAAAGGACACACAGCTTGAGTATTTTGCCCAATTTGCTTTTGAGAACTTCCATTTTATTCTGTGGTCGGGACATTGGGATTGTTTTGTTTGAATTTTGCATATAATTGGAAGATGATCGCTGTTGTGTGGATCTTCTATCATTAACCACTCCATACTAGGTGGTTAATCTTAGAAGATTAACCGAATGGGAGAGCAGATGGACAGGTCAACTGCTGAGGTGGATCCTGTGGGAAGATGAATATAAGTGTGATGGCCAGTATTTAATAAGGTTAACTGCTGTTGGTTCAGTAAGGTCTCAATCAGATGTCCTCTTTGATCCATGTGGGAAGATCCCCACAATGGGTGATGCCCATTGAAGTCACCGAAGAGACAGAAGGGTGTTGGCACTTGAACTATAAGATCTTCTAGTTCTTTTAGTGTGAACGGACTGTTTGGCAGAAAGTATATTGAAACTAGTGTTAGCATTATTCCAAGAGCCACAAGCACAGCAACAGCTTCCAAGTCGGTCTGTAGAGAGATAATTTGAGAGGGAATTTTAGAGTTAACTAAGATCACCACCCCTCCATGTGCAGATCTTGCAGTTGTTTTGTTGTTGTTATGGTGGCTTAATGGCTCATAAGCTGCTAAGTCTATAACGTGCCTATTCACTTGTTATATTAAAAAATGAGAATTTTCCATAAAGTCAGAAGAAAATCTGAAATCAGAAATAATTAAAAAGCCCAGTTTGCCTGAGGAAGTCAAAAAATTCAGAAATATTTGCCATATCACCAATGAGATTTTCAAGAGTTATTGGTTAATGAAGATTAACCAGTGAGATCAAGGATGAAGTTCTTTCTTGTTTACAGTAAGGACAGCCAATAAGAATAGGTTTTACAGTCAAATTGTTAGAACAATGTGTACACTGTGGTGGATCATCTCCTGTGAGTAAATGAAGGTGGGTCAGATGGTATGACCTATTCTTACCCTTGAAAGGACTACTTCTCATCTCGATGTACGGACACTGGAGCATCAAATTTTCGGATCATGTTTAAACTGAAAGAGTTTATTATTAGTCTAAGCCAGAGTGCTGTCCATTGTGATAGGCAGGCGGCATGTACGGTTAGTGCATAATCCGATGCTGTAACAGGGATTGGTTAAATCTAAGGTAGTTGGATTTTTTGCAGCTTTATCGGCCAGTTCATTGCCTAAAATACCATAATGTGCTGGAATCCAGCAAAAAGTGACCAGTTGGTTGCATTGTTTAATTTGCAGTAAAATCTCCTGATTTCTTCTAGAACAGGGTGAACTTTATCTGAGCAATTATATAACAACATGATTGAGCTGAGGGAATCAGTGTAAATAACAGATTTTAAGGAACACTCAGAATAGAGATTTTCTAAAGCTAGTTTGATTGCATAATTCAGCAGAAAATATACTAAATTCTGATGGAAGGGGAAACTGATACAGTTGTATTCGGAAACACTGAAGCTGCTCCAACGTTTGAATTAGATGGCTCTAAATCAACATTTGATTTAGAGCCATCTGTATAAATTGGGGAGAAATCAGTATATCTTTGAATGTGAACTGCATGAATTTGGTTGACATTTGAGGTTTGCAAAGTATTCTTTCTCCATTGACAGAGGTAAGTGTCACAGGTTGGAAGAGGAGGAGGAGCCCATGGTGGTTGAGTATAAGTTGCTACCTGCTATACGGAATGGATGGAAATATTCCAAACCTGTGCCAGTTCAAGAAGGCGAAGACCAGCTGGTTTTACTATGCTAGGTTTGTTTCTGTATAGGTTTTCTAATGGTGGGTTGAAAAGGTATGACTGAATGGGATGAGAGGCACAACTTTGTATCTTGACAGCATATTTCAGTAACAGTGTTTTCCTGTGTAAAGTTAGTGGGGACTCGTTAGCATCAATGTAGAGACGATGTGCTGGCGACGTTCTGAATGCACCAATTGCAATTCTCAAAGCACTGTGTTGAATGGGATCAAGCCAGCGTAATGCACTCTTTCTGCCAGAATCATAGATGGGAGCACCATAATCGAGACGGGATCTGATTAATGCCTTGTATAACCGAAGAAGGGAGGTACGATCTGTACCCCACGTTAGGACTGATGTCTGAGTATGTTTAACTTTTTCAGACAAGATGTCTGTACATTTTAAATATGATCTAGGAAATTTAACTTATTGTCAAGGGTTAATCCTATAAATCGGATGTTGCTGGTGACCGGGACGGAGACGTTAGAAATTTGAAGTTCAGGATGAAGTTTGCGTTGTCTACAAAAACGAATAGCAACTGTTTTCTGCTGCGAGAGTCGATATCCGTTGAGGCTCGCCCATTGTTGAATTTTATTAAGTGATAACTGAAGCTGTCTTTCAATAGATCTCATGTTTTGAGAATGACAGGAGATGGAAAGGTCATCTGCATAAAGGTAAGTCTCAACTGTATTTGGAAGCTGCTTAGTGATAGAATCTATTCTCAGAGCAAAAAGAGTGGCACTCAGTACTGATCCCTGTGGAACACCTTTCCGCAACTGGAAGTTGCAGAAAGAGCATGTTGGTATCGAACTTGAAATGATCTAGTATGTAGAAAGTTCTGAACAAATAGAGGAAGGTTGCCTCGTAGTCCGAGAAGGTAAAGATCACTTTTGATACCACCTGACGGTATGATACCATACCGTCAGGTGGTATCAAAAGCCTTCTCTATGTCTATTGAAACCATTACTAGATGTTCATGTTTGACAAAAGCATTACGGATGGCAAATTCAGCCTTGACCATAAGATCTAAGCATGACCTGTTTTGACGAAAGCCATATTGACTATGGCTCATTAGCTGTTCCTACCCAATGATCCAGACGACTCTTCTGTGGATAATTTTCTCAAGAATTTTGCTGAGGCTGCTTGAGAGAGATATGGGTCTATAGCTATAGGGGTTGGATGGATCTTTTCCAGGCTTCAGGAATGCCAAAATTGTAGAGTGATGCCAAGAAGCTGGAAAAACATTTTCTAAAAATATGCGATTGTAAAAGACTAGGAGACGCAAATCTTTGTCATTAAGATGTTGTAGAATGACATAATAAATCCCATCTGGCCCAGCAGCACCACTGCGGGAAGTTTTAATGACATGTAACAGTTCAGAATATTGCAGAGGTTTGTTATATGTGAGAAGGCGGGCAGTTTAAAAATAAATAGCATACTTTTCTTTAGTGTTTTTAATTTGTTGGAATGAGGTAGTATAGGCTGATGTTGCTGAGATTTCTGCAAAAGTATTGCCTAAAGCATTAGCTATATCTACAGGATTAGAGAGATCATGCGAAAATGATGGGTAAACGCAAAAGAGTTGCGTTTTCAGTTAAACAAAAACTTCAAATTATTCAAAAGTTTTGAAAACGGTGCATCTGCTAAATCTCTAAGGAACCATTATAATGTTGGTGATCACACCATATGCAACATCGTAAAAAATAAAGGGAAGCTATTAGATTTAAAATCGACATCATAAAAAATATAGGAAAGCTATTACACATAAATCGATATCGTAAAAAATAAAGAGAAGCATCGTATTGGATGCGCGAGTAGTGCGTGGTAACTTTTTTCATTTTTTAACTATCGCATATTTTTTACATAGGTTGCTGAACATTTTTCAATACAGTAAGTCCCCGACTTACACAACTACGGATTTACATAAATTTTTTTTCACTCAAATATTTTTTTTTTTTTTTTTAGGATTGTAAAATTTAAAACAAACAAAAATAATAAATAAATAAGATAAGCAATCAATATGACGAACACGGCACGCACAAATTGCACAAGTGAGATACGGAGTAACAAGCAAAAAAATACGAAGGAAGAGAAGATTCTTACAATTTATTTATGGTGCTTTTTTTTTTTTTATATGACTGAAGATTTCAGTGAAGGGGACACATTTCACCATAAAAATGTAAAAACCCACACAATTCCAGGTATCGGTATTATCGCAAATGCAATAAGATCGAGTTTACTACCCGTTTATAATTATATGCACGAACAGAAAAGCTCAGTAACCCGGAAGGCTAAAATTGTTTAATGGCAGTGACCTCCAGAAATGTGCTTTAGTAAAATGTGAGTTCGCGTGAGGTGATAATAGTGTGTTCCCCCCTTAACCCTGTGAAGTTCTTTTCAGAAAATTTCATTTTGACCGTTATCATGGTGCCGACTAAGAGAATAAGTGACAGCGCTACTAGTAAATCTCCCAACAAAAGGAAAGCCATCGATTTGGCTCAGAAAATTGAACTAATAAGGATGTATGAAAATGGCCAAACATTAACAAGTATAGCGCGGAATTCAGATTTGTCAATAATAATATAGTAGCAATAAGTTATTAGTCATTCCCGAGTTACCTAAAACTCGACGAAGTAAGAAGTCCTGGAACGTATCTCTTACGCATGTCGGGGACTTTTGTATTTTTGCATTAACCTGGAAATCGATTATCCGGGATTTGTTTTTTACCATCTATCCTGAAAAATCGAGTCTACTGTATATAATATCAAAATTATTTTTAGCATCCAGTTCCTTTGTGACCACATCGTAGTATCCAATAAAATTGGTCAGACAAGACTTCACCTTAATCAACTCGTGCTGTATCGTAAATCACTTCTTTAACCAGTGAATCCATTATTTTCCCCAGAACAGAAGTTAAACTAACAGATCTATAATTATTTGTGTCACCCTTTGAACCTCCTTTGTGAATTGGGGATACATTTGCACATCTCCAGTCCATGGGGACCTCCCCTGACTCTAAGGATACTCTCATAATTATGGCTAAGGGTTTGCTTACTTCCCTTGCTGTCTCCATTATAAGTGGATAGATTCCATCTGCCCCATGTTCCTTTTTTATGCTTAACTTAAACAATTTCTCCTCCACTTTGCTCTCAGTTATCACATAATCACTTAGCTTCCTGTTAGAGTTTGATAAACTGTAGGCATTCCCCTCCTTGAATAACTCCTCATGTATGAATGTAGAGGCAAAATACTTATTCAGTTTATCAGCTACTTGAGCAGGATCATGAATAGCCAAACCATCTGTGTTAAGTGGACCAATCTGATTTATCCCCTTCCTTCTAGAGTTTACATAAGTAAAGAACTCTTTGCTGTTTTTCTTTGCAAAGATTTCTCGTAATCTGCCTTTGTCTGCCTAATCTCCTTTATGACTTGATTACAGACTAGCTTATATCTCTTGTAGGCTTCTGTGTCGTCTGATAATTTTATGCATCCCATGCGTTTTTCTTCTCAGTCACGAGCCTCATTAATTCATCTGACATCCTTTTAGGCCTGAACCTGGAACAATATTTCTTAGTTGGTATGAAAAGCCTAGTAGTTTCCAAGATTAAGTCCCATTAGAAGCTTAGAAAGAGCATTCTATATATCTTATATTGTCACTATCACTTGGCTCTCGGGGCCGGATCCTGTGGGAAGATGTAAATAGGTGTGATGGTCAGTATTTAGTAAGGTTAATTGCTGTTGGTTCAGTAAGGGCTCAATCAATTGTACTTTTTGGTTCATGTCGCAAGAACCCCAAATGGGTGATGACCACTGAACTCTCCAAAGAGACAGAAAGGTGTTGGCACTTCTGCTATTAGATCTTCTAGTTATTTTAGTCCGTTGGTACTATTTGGTGGAAGGTATATTGAAACGAGAGTTAGGGTTATTCCAAGTGCAACAAACACACACAGCAAAAGCTTCTAAGTCAGTCTGTAGAGAGATATGTCGAGCGGGATTTTACGGTTAACTAATATCGCAACTCCACCATGTGCGAATTTTTCAGTATTCCTGTCTTTTCTATATATTGTGTAGTTTTTACTTGAGAAGGTTACCTGTGGTGTTAAATTAGTCTCTTGCAAACAAACACTCACTGGATTATTCTTATTGATCAGATAATATAATTTATCAATATTGGCTCGCATGCCACTGCAGTTCCATTGGAGCATGTGGTGCATTACTTGGTTTTAGGAGTTATGTTTTGATCAGTCCGTTTTTTTGGAGCAGTTTGTAACAGTCTGTTTTATTTCTGTCTTTTCTGAGAAAAACTGGCCGCTCTGTATCCATGTGTGAATGGATGAAGTTTTAATATAGTTTCTTCTATGTCAGTTTTGTTATCAACATCCATATGTATAGGGAATTGTTTCTGTTAGTACTGTTTTTTAGTAGTTTCAGGCATATTGGGTGGAACTGAAATTGGAGTATTAATTCCTTGATCCATTTGCTTGTGTTTGGCAGGTTGCGGGTTAGCATTAAACACGTACCTGGCCCAATCGGAAAGAGAAGTGTTTGGAGGGACTGTAATGTCAGTTCGAGTAGCAGTAGAATGACTGTGTTGGGTTGCTTGTGCATACGTGTATTACAGCGTAAACTGCATAATATGCTTTTTTGGCTTCCTGGGACATTACATTGTTTTCCCCACTTTCCACATTTCGCAATTTTTTGAATGTGCCAGTTGTTGTCGTTGTTGATGAGGTTTTAAGTGCAATGGCTACTTAGGCCATATTGCACTTATGAAATTGGTTCATACTGCCTGTGTTGGTTGATTTAGAAGCAGTTAAAAACGGCTATACAATCCTATTCATTTTAGGAAGGAGAAGAATTCTGTGAGATTTGATTTTTTGCCTATGATATGGCTAAGCCACAAAGGTTCCCTTAAATTTGACAGAGAACTGAATGACACTAGTCGAGCATTATTATATAGAGTAAATTCCAGAAGTATGTATTTGACTGTGAGTGGTGTATTTTTTTTTCTTTGTTAGTTGTTGGCGCATCGACTTCTGTGGTCTTAATGCACCTCCCAAGGTTTTTACACTACTCTGATCCAAGTCCGAGGCGGGATTCGAACCCGCAACAATTGGGTTGCCAGGCAGGAACTTTACCCACCCGGTTAGTCCAGTCGGCGAGTGGTGTATCACGCTGCTAACCTGACAATTTGCTTCAAGACTGTTGCTCCTTCCTTCTTCTCTTCACCGGATACTGCTTTCTCGACGCAAAAAAGAGGAAAATAAAATAAAATAACTCGTGTGTGTGCCATTAACTGAGTGTTTACAGAAAATAAGCAAACGATTCTCCGGAATATGTGTGGAGTTTTTTAGACAAGGTACAGCCCAGAACTAGACTTACAGAATTATTATTGATTCAGTTTGATTTTTATTGTTTGTGCAAATAATGACGTCTAATGACAGCCCTTCTTCATCCGGTGAGGATGGATCTGAAAATTTTCCTTCTCTTCCGCCTAAGGCGCCACGGCGGACTCCCCACCCCTCACATAAGAAAAAAAAGAATAAGAGCAAGAAGAAACTGAAGCTCCTTTTGTCTCGGTCTGAGACTGCTGCTTCCGCAGATGAACAAGTTAAGCTAAAGTCTCTAGATGCAGTGGAAAGTCCTCCTGGACGCCCTGATGCTGACTCTCCTGGTATTAACCTTGATGCTTCCAAGGATACCCCTCCAGCTGCTCCTGTTACGGCATCTGTTTTGGACCGCACATATGCTTCTGGCCTCAGTTCTTCCTCCAGGCTGGGGACTCCTTCCTATTCTGGAATTGCAGAAAATAAGAGTCTTGAGGATGCTCCACAGCGTCACCAAATCATCTCTAAGCTGCATAAAGAACTGATATCTTTTATTAATTGCAATACAAACGGATTCACAGAAACAGCAGCGAACTACATCCATGACCTGTGGTCAAGCCTGGAGATAATTGCCACGGAGCTGCTAATTGACAACGAGAAGCTACACGCCGTCAACGATGAGCTACGATCCAGAGCGATCATCCTCGAAAAAGTCTTTGACACTTTCACTTTAAACCCACCTACACCTTCACATATCCCAGATCCCACTCCATTTGCAGAAGCTCTGAAGAAGGACATCTCCCCACTTTCTTGTGGTTCCAACAAACCTTCCACATCCTCGGCTCCAAACAGTCTTCAACTTGGTCCCAAAACCCAACCACCACAGAATGTCCTTCTCCTGAGAGCCAATGACACCAGCGAACTGAAAACTAGCCATGAGGTAAAGGAATTTGTATCCAAAACGCTCAAAAGCGATTTCAAGATGGTTAAAATAAAATCCCTCAGAGCGATAAGAAATCGCGGAGTCATCGTGGAAACCGCGTCCAAGCAAGATCTCAATACTATCTCCTCCTCTGAGTCACTCTCTGCTGCTGGCGTCGCCACTTCTGCTCCAAAAAGATCAGATCCTGCCATTATATTCTACGGCGTTCCCAAAAACTACGCAAATGAGGACTTCTTAGAGGACCTTTACTTTAAAAATCTTATTGATTTAGGGTTCTCATACGAGGAAATAAAGGAGGGCACTTCGTTCCGGTTCAACACCAAATCAAACTCATCCTCGACTAATCATATGGTGATCAGCTTTGCACCAAAGATTTATAAAGAAGTACTATCCCGTGAACGGGTGTTCCTTGGCTGTGGCTCCCATAAGTTTAAAGCATTTACGATAGTAACCAAATGCTTTCTTTGCCTTGGCTACGGGCACACCACACGACATTGCACTCACAGCTCTCCAACCTGTAGTCACTGTGCCCGTAGTGGGCACGTCATTGCAGAGTGTCCACACAAAGAGGAACAGCCTGTCTGCATTAACTGTAAGAGGCGCAAGAGGCCTTCACAACACTCGGTAAGAGATACAACCTGCTCTGAATACCAACGTGCCCTGGAAATGATACGGCTCAGAACTGCT
The DNA here is from genome assembly GCF_048544385.1 of Mastigoproctus giganteus. NCBI lineage: Eukaryota > Metazoa > Arthropoda > Arachnida > Uropygi > Thelyphonidae > Mastigoproctus > Mastigoproctus giganteus. The sequence goes on from NC_143578.1 coordinate 147,479,245, forward strand.
GATGGAGAGTAAACCGAACAACTCCGCATTTCAGATGAATCAGAATAAAACATCTCCTGATGACGTTCACTCTCATTCTTTCCCCAGCACTCCACAAAACCTTAAACTTAAAGTTCTTCAAATCAATGGACATAGGTCGCGAATCGTCGCGGATGAGATTCGGCTGGCTGCAGAGCAAAACGCCGTGGATGTGATCTCTATCCAGGAGCCATACTTCTCAAAGGGTCAGTTTGGGCATATCTCCAAGATTATGGGCTATTCCATTTATGCTCGAGTGGTACAACCTGTGCCCCAAGACCCTAAAACATGCATCATCATCTTAAACAGAGATTTAGATGTTGTTGTTGTTCATGGTCTCTGTAACAAACTGGCAACTTGTGTGCAAATCACATTCTCATCTCTCTCCTTCTATCTTCTGTCAATCTACTGTCCCCCTTCTGCAGACTTCAACCATTCATTAAACTTCTTGGAGTTTGCGCTCAACTTCCTTGGCTCTAGGAACATCCTGATCACTTCGGATGTCAATGCAAAGTCCCATTTCTGGTTCAGTGCTGTTTCTGACGCCCGAGGTCTTCTTCTTGAGGACTTTATTATAAGTCACAACCTAGCAGTCCATAATCGACCAGGCCAGCTCTCCACCTATTGTAGCTCAACTGGGGAGTCGAACATTGACGTTACACTCACCACCAGTGACTTAAATTCACGCATCAGTGACTGGGTTACAATTCCAGATTGGACACTCAGTGATCACAGAGCCATTGTGTTCCACATCTCTGTCGATGTGCCTAACAGCCGCAACTCACCTAGAACACCAGACTTCGTCAGATTCTGCACAAAAACTGTTGACTGGGACTCTTTTGATGCCTCCATCACTAATGACTTTCCATCAAACCCTCCAGACAGCTTCAGCTTAACTTCTGCAGAAAATCTAGCCCAACTTATCCAACAATCTCTTATAAAAGCCTCCTATAAATCAGCAAAGAAGAAGACCATCCGCTCTAAAGTCCGCTCCTGGTGGTCCCAGGACCTTACTACTCTTCGCAAATCAGTTCACCGAGCTCGACGGTTATATCAGCGACACCGTAACTGGCCTGCTGATGATGTTATTTTATTACATAATGACTACATTTCAAAAAAAAAATGCCTTCTGTAAAGCAATTGCAACGAGAAAAAGAGAAACCTGGACCACCTTTGTAAAAGAATCCAACAGCAAAAACCCATGGGGCCTCATGTACAAGATAGCTCGGGAGAGAACATTTACCTCTGATGTCCTTGGTACTGTTATCACTGAGACTCATGAAACCTCTGGCTGGACAGACTCTATCAACCAAATTCTTGATAAACTATTCCCTATGGATAATCCTTCTGAAGATTCTCCAGAGCATATGGCAATTCGTGAGGCAAATAACAAGTACACCATTGAGGAACGTACCGAGCCATTTACTTTAGAGGAACTTACCTCGGTGGTCAAGACGATCAATGTGAAGAAGTGTCCGGGAATGGATATGATTGAGTATGTGTTCATTCTCCGGCTGTTAAAATTAAGACCTCTCTACTTGCTCTTGCTCTTCAATAAATGCCTCATGGAAGGCATCTTTCCTTCTGTTTGGAAGGTTTCTTTGCTCCGTCTTATCAAAAAGCCAGATAAGCCTGCCTCAAATCCACGTGCCTACAGACCAATTGCGCTGCTTGCTAATCTAGGGAAGATCTTGGAGCGGCTTATGGCTCTTCGACTAACAGCTCTGTTTCAACAACAAAATCTCTTTTCTCCCTGTCAATATGGCTTCACCCCAGGTCATTCTTGCGAGGAGGCCTTGTCTGACTTTGTCTGGCACATTATAAATTCTAAATCCAAGTTTGAACTAGCTATTATGGTCGACTTCGAGGGTGCCTTTGACACTGTCTGGTGGGACAGCGCCCTTGAACGTCTCCGGTCTGCCAGATGGCTCCTTTCATATGTACAAATTATTTCAAAACTATTTCTCTGACCGCTCAATAATTGTCAAATCCAAATTCCTCCAAGTCTCTAGGAAGGTTTTTCGAGGGTGTCCCCAAGGTTCAGTCCTGGGGCCCCTTATCTGGAACATTGTGCTTCAAGACTGGCTGGGCCACTCTCTCCAGAATTGCAAAATTTTCGCTTTCGCCGATGATCTGACAATTGTGGTCTCAGGCAGTTCTCGTGCAGTGTTGGAGGTGAATGCAAACCAGATTTTAACTGACCTTTCCACCTGGTCATTGGCTAACAAACTTAAAATTAATCCATCGAAAACAAAAATGATGCTTTTTAAATCCAAATTAGATCTCAGGCGGCCTCCCCAAGTCAAAATGTTTGGCAAGCGGCTTCCTATAGTCACTGAAGCAAAACTCCTTGGGGTCATTATTGACCATAAGCTTTCCTTCTATCCTCATCTGATTCATATATGTACCAAAATCAAAAAGTTCACAGGGTCAATTATTCGAATTTCCAGAGGGGAGTGGAGTCTCTCTAGGAAGTCACTCTTTCTCTACTATAATGCTGTTTTCCTGCCCATAGTCACTTATGCAGCAGGAGCTTGGGTTCATCGCGCCACTAATTCCAAAATGAGGTTAAAACTGAATTCCATCCAGCGGAGCATGCTCCTCTCTATTCTCAGAGTCTGTAGAACTGTTTCCACCGCTGCAGTGCAAGTTATTGCGGGGTCCCTCCCATTGGATCTATTTGTCATCTATCGTGGCCTCTGCTTTCGACACAAAAAACAAATACCTTCAGAATTACTTGGAATCCAGCTAAATTTAAATGAAGATCCTAAAAAAGAGAAATCCAGATGGTTTAACGAGCTGATTAGCATCTGGCAGACCAGATGGGACACCACCGCACTTGGAGCGACGACAAGAAAATTTCTGCCTGATGTGACCTTCTTACTCTCTAAATCAGTTAAAGCCTGGTGCTCTTTAACTATGCAAACTTCCTTTCTGATAACAGGACATGGCTCTCTCAATCAAAAACTCTTTCAGTTTCGCTTGCATCACACTGATCTCTGCAGCTGCGGGAATACAGAAGATTGGAGTCACCTGCTCTATAACTGCGCAATCTACGATGATCTTAGGGTGAAGCTCCGAACTGACGTTCCAGATCTCTCTCCGGGGAATGAGGAAATGCTTCTGCATAATAAGAATAATCTCTCAGCACTTCAGAACTTTGCCTCCGAGGTGTTTGCTCGCAGAAAAAGAATCAACGCCAGATTAGCGCACCAGAACAATCCACCAAATACAACTGTGTAAGCAAGCGGGACAATAGTTTTCTTCTATGGTTTCATGTCTGCATGAATTGTTACTGCACTGATCCTAAAGGTCATCATTCCACATCTGAATTATTCTGGATACAAGAGTATTTATTGAAGACTACCCTTTTTTTTTTTTTTTTTTTTTCTTCTCTCACCAGCACCAGTCTGTGTGTGTGTTTTTTTTTTTTTTTTACTATTAGTTTATTATTATTTTATTTTATTCTTTTATTTATTTATTATTATTATCTTTGTTTTTTTTATTATTATCACGTGTCCTTTTTTCTTTTTTCTTTTTTTTTTTTTTTTTCTTTCTTCTTTTTATTTTATTATTTTTTTTTTTTTACCAGCACCACGGGTTGTGTTTACTTTATTATTATCATTACTATTTTCTTTTTATTTTTTCTTCTTTTTTTTTTTCTTTCTTCTCTTTTTTTTTTTTTTTCTCCTTCTTTATTACTATTATTTTTTTATTATTATTTTTTTTTATTATTATTTATTTATTTTTTTTTTTTTTCCCTCTCTCGCTCCTTTCTTTTTCCTCTGGAATGGGCCCCCGGAGGAATCTGGCCCACCTTTTGGCAACATCAGGTGGGTCAGAGTCTCTTTTGAGGCGTTACGTGCTCTACTGGAACTGGCCCACCTTCCCGTGGTGTGGACGAGTACCCAGAATCATCTGTCCAGGTGACTGATGCTTCTGGGTAGCCAAGTGGCCAGAACATAACAACAGAACACACACATAAAACACACAAACGTACGTCACACACATATCTGGCCCATTTGTAGTGATACTGTTCTTCACAGAGACACGAGGCGGAGTTGAACAGACGTTCTAGGTGCCGCCCATTACATATACACATGTCCACACAATTATACTTAGGAGGGTCATTCCCTGACAAAAGGAACAGATGAGTTAAATGAGTATGGCCGATTCTGGCTCAGGCTAGAATTACCTCTTCTTGTCTTTTATTATTATTATTATTATTAGCAATATGTTTGCAATGAGGCTAGAAGCCCATAATTTTAGTACAGGTTTTATTTGAAGTAGTTTATTATGAAATTGCGCTTGCCACTGAAGAGTCCATTGACCTTTACTTATACTTTGTATATTCATTTTATAATCTGTGAACAGTACTAGGGAATTCATTGGGGCTGAGCTGGATGGATGTTTGGCAGTATCATCTGCAATTTCATTTCCTGATATTCCAGTATGGCCTGGGATCCAGCAGAAGATAACCTTTTGCTCATGCTTTGTGAGACATATCAACTGCGTTCTGATGAGCTTTAATAATGGGTGAGTAGGTAGGGAATGCTAATACGGAACTTTGCGAGTTTGTGTATATTATGCTCTTTTTAAATGACATATGGAAAATATTTTCTAATGCAAGCTTTATGGCATATAATTCAGCCGTGTAGCTATTACAGGCTGTTGGAAGAGGTAGTGAAATGGTAGTATCAGGGAGTACCATGCTGCACCCGATCCAGTCTCAGACTTCGATCCATCTGTATATATTTTAGCGAAGTCGGGATAATGTTAAGTATGCTCAATGTATAGCTGTTGGATGTTAAAGTCTGATAGACAGCATTTTCCCCACTGGTGGAAATAATTGTCACAAGATGGCATGATGACAGACCATGGAGGGTCGGGATATATAGGATCTTGCAAGATTTTATTGAAGTGTATATCCTAATCTTCTGCTAGTTGCTTTAGCCTAATATCAGCAGGCCGAACTGTCTGTGGTTTGTTTCTATAGATGGTCATATACTGCAGATCATAAAGTATTGACCAATTAGGACGGGTCACCTGGCTTTGGATCTTGGTTGCATAATTCAACAGCAACATCTTTCTCCTGATATTTAGAGGAAGTTCGTGAACTTCAACATAACAACTGTTGCGTGCCACACAACTTCAAGTAGTGTGAGGTGAAGGGGTTGCCAAATTTTTTATAATCAAAACCACAAAATATTTTAAAAAAGCAGCAAACTAAAGTGGCAAAAAAGCCTAATATATAAATTTAAAAGAGATAGGCTGATGACTTTTTCAACTTTTTTTTTATAACTTTGTATTTAATAAATGGTAGCAATAGCTTAATTTTTAGTACTCACCTTAATATAAACTGCAGTTGGATTTAAATAAGTGGAGTGGGAATTGGCTAAAATTGAGGTTAATATGGGTGACCTTAATTGTTTTGAACGGAATTAAAATGCGCTCAAGGAAATAGAAGTGCACGTCTTCATCCTTGATTGTCATGAAATAAATTGAAAAATTGGAACTTGAGAATGTAATTACAGAAAGCAATAGCCGTAACGATTGGCTTTCGTATTAACGTCTTCAGTTGGTAATAGTGAAGAAGACAGAGAGCGTGAATATAAAGAACTCTAAGTTCCCATGATGCTCTTTGATGCATGCGGGGATTCTCAGGTGCGTAAAATTCCAGGCCGGGGAGAGATTATATGGTAGTTTTGCGTTTAATACATTAAATTTAGAATGATGTCGGAACCATGCATTACATTTTTGTTGGCATTTTATTAAATATACTATATTGTTCATATCACTGATTTGGTATTTGTAGGTTTCTTTATAAGAGTTGAACATGGATCCTAATTTATTGTATGTAGAAAATGTGATTGTAATATCAGTATTTTTAAAAATTCGACTGAACTGTATAGGAAGGTCACTATGATAAGGAAGAATAACGCGTGTGTTATTGTGTATGTTATATTTGGGTGGTTTATTGATATTATTTTGAACATTAGAAATTGTTTTTTGAATCACTGGATGTAAATTTTTCTGTGAGATATTGTAATTCATTAAATAGGTCATTCTGCGTGGAACTATATTTGATGGCATTGTATATTTGATTGTATAAGACTGCTTTTTTGGTATTAAAGGGTGATGTGATTCATAATGTAAGTATTTCCCAGTGTGAGTATTTTTCCTGAAGATCTTAGTTCTGAGATTAGTATCGGATTTATATATACATGTAGTTAGGTTAAGAAAATTTAATTGTCCGTTTTCTTCTAATTCAAGGGTATACTTTAATCTATCGTGAAAAGAATTAAATTTAGTAAGGAGGCTGTCAAATAAAGTTTTATTACTAATTATAAGAATGTCATCGGCATAACGCGTGTATACTTTTAATTCTGCAGGGTAAGGTTGTAAGATTTTATTTTCTATGGAGGCTAAGTATATTTCAGATAGAAGGTATTTAATGAATTACAATATCTCACAGAAAAATTTACATCCAGGAAATACCCCTTACAGTTGATTCAAAAAACAATTTCTAATGTTCAAAATAATATAAAAAAACCACCCAAATATAACATACACAACAACACACGCATAGTTCTTCCTTATCATAGTGACCTTGCTAGACAGTTCAGGCGAATTTTTAAAATACTGATATTACACTGACATTTTCTATACAGGGTGTTTCAGTTAAACGTTTCAGAACTTCTAAGAGGGGTAGGGTACATCCTGACAACTCGAAATCATATAGCAATGTGGGGTCGGAAATGCTTTCCTGAAGCGGTGTTGTGCACAGAAGCACCATAAAGAAAAGAGACCGTAAGTGAGAAATCGTTTTAATAATACATGAAAAGAAGCAAAAGGTACATGGATTAAAGTAAGTGTTCAAAGTTTCTTCCACGGGCTACAATGCACGCCTCCCATCTCCGACGCATGGACATCCGAATATTCTGGAATACTCCAGGCAGCGTGTCCAGACACAGCAACCGGAGGATTATGCACCTCGTATTGCTTTCGCACAGTGGTACCTTGGAAAATGTGCTACAAATCCCCTTTTTCCTGCTGAAGTGTTGTTTTCCGATGAGGCATCCTTCACAATGGAAGGAATTTTCAACACGCATAACGACCATATCTGGGCTGTCGAGAACCCGCATGCAATACGACGTCGTGCAGCACAGATTCGATTTTCGGTCAATGTATGGGCCGGTATTATGGGAGATCACCTCATCGGACCTTACCTGTTACCGTGTCGTCTAACCGGACCTATCTACTTGATCTTTCTGCAGCAAGTATTGCCACAACTTTTGAGAGATGAACAGATTTCTGCATCGAAGCAACAGACAATGTGGTTCCAACACGATGGAGCCCCTGCACATTATAGCGGAGATGTTCGTAACTACCTGGATGTCACATTTGGTCAACAGTGGATCGGACGTGGTGGTCCCGTGCGTTGGCCTGCTCGGTCACCCGACCTATCATGTCTTGATTTTTATTTCTGGGGTCATATGAAATCGCTAGTTTATGACACCCCTGTTGACAATGCTGAGGAGCTGGTTGCAAGAATCGCAGTAGCTGCCGAAGAAATTCGAAATTCGCCTGGAGTATTCCAGAATGTTCGGATGTCCATGAGTCGGAGATGTGAGGCGTGCATTGTAGCCCGTGGAAGAAACTTCGAACACTTACTTTAATCCATGTACCTTTTGCTTCTTTTCATGTATTATTAAAACGATTTCTCACTTACGGTCTCTTTTCTTTTTATGGTGCTTCTGTGTACAACACCGCTTCAGGAAAGCATTTCCGACCCCACATTGCTATATGATTTCGAGTTGTCAGGATGTACCCTACCCCTCTTAGAAGTTCTGAAACGTTTAACTGAAACACCCTGTATACAATAAATTAGGATCCATGTTCAACTCTTATAGAGAAACCTACAAATACCAAATCAGTGATACGAACAATATAGTATATTTAATAAAATGGCAACAAAAATGTAATGCATGTAATATCGGAAGCACCACTTCAAAATACGGCTCTACAAAAACATCAAAGACACGAGCATACTACCATTATAATAGTTTTAGAACCGGATAATGAAATACAGAACTCACGTTACACGTACAATCACATAACCACACCCCTCTAGTAGATTTAGCAGTTCCCATTATTAAATTAAAATCCAGTTTCAGAATTTACCAGTATGAAGCCCTAATCATAGAATGGTTCCGACATCATTCTAAATTTAATGTATTAAACGCAAAACTACCATATAATCTGTCCCCGGTTTGGAATCTCACGCACCTGAGATTCCCGCATGCGTCAAAGAGCATCACGGGAACTTAGAGTTCTTTATATTTACGCGGTCTCTCTTCTTCACTATTACCAACTGAAGACGTTAATACGAAAGCCAGTCGTTACAGCTATTGGCCTCTGTGATTACATTCTCAAGTTCCAATTTTTTCAATTTATTTCATGACAACCAAGGATGAAGACGTGCACTTCAATTTTCTTGAGCGCATTTTAATTCCGTTCAAAACAATTACGTTTACCCATATTAACCGTAATTTTAGCCAATTCCAACTCCACTTATTCTAAATCCAACTGTAGTTTATATTAAGGTGAGTACTAAAAATTAAGCTATTGCTACCATTTATTAAGTCAATTAAATTGGTACCTTAAGGAATCCTACAATTCATCTAATTGTCAGAATTTTAAAATATTTTTAACGGTTTAAAAGCACCTTAGCTGCATTGACCTATTAACTCTTAGTCTCTAAATGCCTTTGATCATGCTAAACCAAGAGACGCAATATTCAAAAATCCTTATAAAATACTTCACTAATAAAACCAATATCTCATTTTTTAAAAAAATGCCTTAGTTATAATATTATTCCTAAATTTGCCTGTATTTTCCCTAAACATATTTGTAAAAGATATCCTTATATTGTCCATCAAACCTGTTTTAATATTATACGGAAAGAATTATCAAAAAGATATAACAAAAAATACCGACTCCTTCACCAAATACACTTTCTCAAATTTAGTCTCAAAAGAGATGTGGACCCCCAATCCTGGCAGGAATTTACCACATATAATGAAATACGCATTAGAGCTGCTACAAAAGATATCGAACTTAGACACAATAAAAAATGGAACATTCTTACACATAAAACACATAAACCTCAAAAAACATCTACCGTTAACATCTCTTCACAATCTTTCACCTCCATCGAACTTGCAGGTCTTGAATATGGTTTCAATTTTTCCATCAAAGATAATAACTATCCTTCTAAAGATTGTATTATAGAACTTCAGACCAAATTAGAACATCACCCAGATAAATGGCGCATAATACACCAATCTAATTCCATTCTAAAATCCAAATTCCAATCGCAACCCAATATAAATAAACAACAGTTAATGGACATAAAAAAGTTACGAAATAACCCAAACATTATCATACAAAAAGCAGATAAAGGAGACACTTTAGTTATCCTAAATAAAAGTACATATATCGAAAAAATGAACTAAATCCTTTCTGATACAGATACATAAAACCAGATAGCACATATAATATCACCAAACATAAAAATAGACTTGATATTATTTTAAGAAATCTAAGGAAAAATAAAGAAATATGTAGGTTGTACATACCTTACAACAAATCGGCATACGAAATAACATCCTTCCGCATATGTTTGGAATTACCAAACTGCATAAACCTAACCACCTACTAAGACCGATAATCTCATTTAATAAATCAGCTTTTGTCAACCTTTCTTCCTTTTCTAGTTAAAATTATTTTCCCCCCTCACACGATTTTCTAAATTTAGAGTTAATAATACCATCCAAGCATTCGAGAAAATAAACCTACTATTATTTCCAACACAGATATTTTAGCATCCTTTGATGTAGTTTCCTTATATACCAATGTACATCTACCAAATGCATTACAGGCCCTACGTGAATTTCTAACCAATGATAACACCCTAATTAATCGCACCTCCCTTTCAATCAATAGTATACTAGAACTTACCTCCTTTATATTAGACACTAGACACTTCCGTTTCAATGACCAAATATATCAACAAATATTTGGTTTACCCATGACACTGGGGATCTCAGCCCCTCTATCTGAACTATACTTAGCCTCCATAGAAAATAAAATCTTACAACCTTACCCTGCAGAATTAAAAGTATACACGCGTTATGCCGATGACATTCTTATAATTAGTAATAAAACTTTAATTGACAGCCTCCTTACTAAATTTAATTCTTTTCACGATAGAAAATTAGAAGAAAACGGACAATTAAATTTTCTTAACCTAACTATATATAAATCCGATACTAATCTCAGAACTAAGATCTTCAGGAAAAATACCCACACTGGGAAATACATTATGAATCACATCACCCCTTTAATACCAAAAAAGCAGTCTTATACAATCAAATATACAATGCCATCAAATACAGTTCCATGCAGAATGACCTATTTAATGAATTACAATATCTCACAGAAAAATTTACATCCAGGAAATACCCCTTACAGTGATTCAAAAAACAATTTCTAATGTTCAAAATAATATCAATAAACCACCCAAATATAACATACACAACAACACACGCGTAGTTCTTCCTTATCATAGTGACCTTCCTAGACAGTTCAGGCGAATTTTTTAAAAATACTGATATTACAATCACATTTTCTACATACAATAAATTAGGATTCATGTTCAACTCTTATAAAGAAACCTACAAATACCAAATCAGTGATATGAACAATATAGTATATTTAATAAATTGGCAACAAAAATGTAATGCGTGTTATATCGGAAGCACCACTTCAAAATACAGCTCTACAAAAACATCAAACACACGAGCATACTACCATTATAATAGTTTTAGAACCGGACAATCAAATACAGAACTCACGTTACACGTAAGGTAAAAGGTAAAGTGCAGCCATTATCAACCCACTGCAGGATGGAAGCCTCCTCAACAATTCATGCTGAGGGAAATGGACCATAATCTGCCACGCTGGTCCAGTGTGTGGTTGACAGATCGACCGTATTCAGCAGTCAGGGGCTTGAACCCCGGTCTACTCGAAGAGCGTGCGCTACGGCACTCCCGCTCCTCACCACTCGGCTACGGAGTAGAATCACATAACCACACCCCTCTAGTAGATTTAGCAGTACCCATTATTAAATTAAAATCCAGTTTCAGAATTTACCAGTATGAAGCCCTAATCATAGAATGGTTCCGACATCATTCTAAATTTAATGTATTAAACGCAAAAGTACCATATAATCTCTCCCAGGTCTGGAATCTCACGCACCTGAGATTCCCGCATGCGTCAAAGAGCATCACGGGAACTTAGAGTTCTTTATATTCACGCGGTCTCTCTTCTTCACTATTACCAACTGAAGACGTTAATACGAAAGCCAATCGTTACAGCTATTGGCCTCTGTGATTACATTCTCAAGTTCCAATTTTTTCAATTTATTTCATGACAACCAAGGATGAAGACGTGCACTTCTATTTCCTTGAGCGCACTTTAATTCCGTTCAAAACGATTAAGCCCACCCATATTAACCTCAATTTTAGCCAATTCCCACTCCACTTATACATAGTCCAACTGTAGTTTATATTAAGGTGAGTACTAAAAATTAAGCTAATGCTACCATTTATAAAGTCAATTAAACTGGTACCTTAAGGAATCCTACAATTCATCGATTTAACTTAGTATTTTTAATGGAAATTCCTTCTTCTGTTCTTAGTTGGGTCGTGTCCAGATTGTAAAGTTCTGGTATGGTTTTAAGGTTAATATGAAGTAGTGGGATGGTTTCAAAATTCGCAAGAAGTGGTGGGATGGTTTCAAAATTCGCAAGAAGTGGTGGGATGGCATCCTATCCCATCCTACCTCATGTTGAGCACAGACTAATACTAAAACTATTTTTAAAATTAGCAAATACAGACATAAAAAAAAGATGAATACATAAAAGCATGTAACATTTAAGTACAAGAGTGCAATACAGGGGCGCATGTAGAGATTAAATCTAAAAATAAGGTTAAAATTTGCAAGTAAAAACTATATGTAATTTTCATATTCAAATTCAAAACTTTTTTTAATCTGCAATTTCGGGTCCGGTGGCTAGACAGACCCATAGCGGTCACGTTATTTTTAGCTCCTGTATTATCGTGTCAAAACTATGGATTTATTTCGTGTTAAAAGTGCAGTTTGTTACCAAATGGAAAATTACAACTTGAGGATTCTGTTGGTAAGCATAGTTTTGTGTTATTAGAGCTCTCTTTCGAGTTTCTTCCATTTTCTTCTCACCGCTATTGTTCTTTAGTCACTCCGCTTAGGCGCCATAGCTAAAGCTTTAGGGAGGTGGCCACTCCTTTGCCTGACCACCACAGTCTCTATTCTCGCTAATTTGACTGGGGCTATTTTCCCCCTTCCGTGACCTTGGACGGGTGTCGCATTGGAGCTACCAGTTTCACCGTTTTGTGCCTCCGGTGTTTACTTCCTTCTCACACTTACCCAGTGCTTGTTTCAATAGCACGCATGCGGCGCAAATTTTCACCATCTGCATAAAGATCTGTACAGAACATCTGTCATCACTTTTAGATATTAAATTTGCACTACGCATTGAATGAACAGCACATTGGGTGTCCTTGCTTGGTTGCGATCGTTGCTCAATGTAGCCACCTGTTTTACAGTTTTCTTGCTTCTTCCTGTTACGATATTAACATTTCTACATAGTAATTTTTTCCATTCTGTTCTTCTTAAACGAAGCTGAAAACAAAAGCGAAGCTTCTGAATGATACGTGTTCCAGAAAGTTCTGAGAACGGAGTATAAAAGACATACACTCCTGCCTAAAAGTTTGGAATCACAGAAAACACCAACATGCAGTAAGCGACCGATGAGATGAGGACTGTACCAGCCTCGAAAAATAAGTGGAAGGAGCTGGACACGCCCAAACCTGACAGAGAAACGCGAAGCCAGAATGCTCAGCTAAAGAACACCCGGGAGGATTCCCTCCCACAAATTGATTTGACTGTGGAGAAAAAACAACCAGAGGCCTCTGCCCCTTGGACCCCTCCTGGCCAGAGGGCACATTGTTGGAAAAAACTCAATTCCTGTGTACCGCACTTGAGGATCTGATGAAAGACTCTAACAACCGGATAACCACTGGTGTTAAGGGACAGATTGTTTCCCTCTGGAAAAAGTTGGAGACAATTCTCTACCAGACAAACCTAAAATATGAAACAACTGCTGTGAAACTGGAGGCATACCTAGACGGTGGGCCCAACAAAATGCAACAGCGTGCCCCAACTTATGCACAAGCGTTGAGGACGTCAGCCGGTGAATCAACAATAAAAAGCAGTGTACCTGCTACAACGAAAATGACCTTGCCAAAACAACCACACCTGGTGGTACTGCGACCAACAATCATTGAGGAAAATCAAATAAGTGAACAATTAAAGATGCAAATCATGACCAGCCTAAAAGAGAAATTCAAGACAACCAGAATAAAGTCGGTCAGGAAAACTAGAAATGCCGGAGTACTGATAGAGACAGAAACAAGGGAGGAAGCGCAAAAAATTATCACTAATACCAAAATCACTGAGCTGGGGCTCACAGCGACTACTCCTAAAAGAAAAGGGCCATCAATAGATATTTATGACCTGGATAAAGACCTGACCCCAGACCAACTAACAGAGGAAATCTATCAAAGAAACCTGATGTCCGCTCTCCCAGAACACAGAAGGGATGAACTGCTGACACCAAAATATTCAACCAAGTCCAAGGATGGCACTCAATGAAACTGGATAATTGAACTTGTGCCTGCAGCATGGAAAGTATTAAACACCCAGAACAGAGTATATGTAAATTGGGGCAGCCACCGTTTCTGTGAACATGTGGCTATACCCAAATGCTTCTGCTGCTGTAAATATGGGCATACAACGCACACCTGCACCCAGACTGACCCACATGCGGCCACTGCTCGGCAAAAGGCCACACTTACAGGGATTGCCCAAACAAGAGTACTTGACCCAATCTGCACCAACTGCAAGTGTCTGAAGCTGGACTGCACCCACTCAATCAGGGATAACAAGTGCCCCACCTACCTGAAGATTAAGAGCTTGTTCCAATCCAGGCTGGATTATGGGGACGTGCCTTAGAAAATACAATACTACAGAGGTAAAATTTCTGCAGATCAGCGCACAGAGCGCCAGAGCAGTAGCGGATCAGACCCGTATCAAGGCTGAAGAGGAGAATGTAGACGTCATGATAATACAAGAGCCATACTTACACATGAAGATAGTCAGGGGATACCCCCTGACCTACAAGATAGTACAATTCGAGGACGACACCCCTTGGGCCGCAGTCGCGGTCAGAAATCCGGATATTATGGTGACCAAAATCACACAGATTTGCACAGCCTGGGCTGCATGTGCCCACCTCACCACAGCTCTGGGGGCATTTTATGTTATTGCCCTCTACTGTCGCCTGGGCGAAGACATAACCTTCACCACAAGATACCTCCAACTGGCTGCTGACACCCTTCCCAACGCTAAAATTATAGTAGGTGCAGACGTGAACTGCTGGTCACCAATGTGGCATAGTCACACGCCAGACAGACATGGCACCAGAAACGGAATTATATTAGAAGAGTTCCTTGCAAGTTCAACGTTGACAGTGTTAAACCAACCAAACAATCTGCCCAGTTTAGTAATACACTGTGGGAGGCCACAATAGATGTCTCCTTGGCTTCCAGGAACATCGCTAATAATACTACCGACTGGTCCGTCCAAAAGGCCTGGACAACGTCCGATCATTGATCCATTACATTTGAACTCAACAGTTCACTGACTAGGGTACCGGCAGCTAGACAAACCACCCACAGCTACTCCATATCCAAAACAAACTGGGAACTCTTCCAAAGTACCTTAAAAACCAGCATACAACAGAGACAGAGTGAGCTTGAGCGCCTCAAAGTCCCAGATCACCTCCAAAGCAAGATAACAGAGATCATAATGCACACAAGCTACATCGCTATTAAAAAGAAAAATCTAACCCCTGGGGCTGTGCCCTGGTGGAACCTAGAACTCCAACGACTCCGGAAAGAAACACAAACCAGAAGAAAGGCCTTTCAGCGGGCCAGGTTCTCCTGGCCGATGGCGGAGGTCGAAGTACTCCGACAACGCTACAAAGAAACAAAGAACACTTACACAGCCCAAATCAGAAGCTGTAAACAGCAATCTTGGGAGCGCATGGTCTCAACTATGGGAAACGAGAACCCCTGGGGAATCGTCTACAAACTGACCATGAATAACCCCTCCCCCCAGGGGAAGTTATTGCCACCACCATATTGACCCAAGGAGGCATGTCCACAACCAGGGAGCAGACCATTTCCAATATCCTGGACACAGTCTTCCACCTGGCTATACAACTGGAGACAACAGAGCAGATCCAACTCTGCTTAATAAATGAAAGCTATCACAGCAATGACAGAACCTCACTTCACCGTGGAGGAACTCAACAGTGCTGCTACCAACATTAGGGGAAATAAATGCCCTGGACTGGACCTTTTGGAGCCTGAAATCATCAAAAAGACAGTAGAGTGTTCCCCGAACCTGTTGCTCAACCTCTTCAATCTCTGTCTTCACTGTGGCACCTTCCTGACCTCGTGGAAGAAAGCAAACGTCAAACTAATCCTGAAAAATCCTAACAAACCACCACACCTCCCAGAATCGTAGAGACCGATCGCACTTCTCACAGTTGCAAGTAAACTACTCGAATGCTTTCTCTATGGACGAATACAGCAATATTATAACAGGGCTGGCCTGGCCTCACCCAAACAATTTGGCTTCAGGTGGGGTCGGTCAGCCGTGGACGCCTTAACACGCCTACAAGAACAAGTAAGAAGATGCACCAAGAAGTATTTCCTCGTGATTGCCGTGGACTTTGCTGGGGCGTTCGACACACTTTGGTGGCCGAGCGTCTTGGCAAGGCTTTGGGTTGCTGGGATCCAAGGCAATCTCTACAGCATCATCAAGAGCTACCTCACAAACAGATCCATCAGGATTGTTGCTCCCTATGGGACCCTCTCCAAGAATACATTTCGCGGCTGTCCACAGGGTTCGGTCCTTGGACCACTACTGTGGAACATAGTAATGGACTCCTTCCTAGCTATAGACCTTGACGAGGTAAAATCGCAGGCCTTTGCTGACGACCATTTACTAACAGTGACAGCGGATTCAAGGGCACAACTGGAGACACTGGCAAACCAGGCTCTGTCCACCCTTCAGGAATGGGCAAAGAAAAATCAACTTAGAATATCCCCTGCAAAGACAAACTCCATTCTGCTCAAGGGGTGCCTCAACCTCAGGCGGCCTCCACAAATCAAGATTGACCAGAAAACAATTAAATTCTCAAATCAGCTAAAGTACCTAGGCATGATTCTAGATCCGAATCTATCATTTCAGGACCACCTGAAATACTTGTGCACAAAAGTCAGACGATGCACTGCATTGGTTGCCAGAGTCACTCGCAGAGACTGGGGCCTAGATAGACGGGTGCTACATCTTTTCTATAAAACCATCTCCACCCCAATAGTCACGTATGCATCTGGCGCATGGTATCAAAAAGCCACAATTGTTGTCAATAAACGAATCATTAACTCGATTCACCGATCAATCCTTCTGACCATTACTCGAGCTTGCAGCACAGTGAGCAGGCATGCCCTGCAAGTCCTTGCTGGTGTCCTTCCACTGGACTTAGAGATCATTCGACGGGGCCTCACGCAACATCTGGACAAGGGTATCCCACAGACATATTTGGGATTCACCACCGACATCATCAATAGCAAAACTATGGAAAAGAAAAAGCTGCATGCTCACCTGCTGCAAGTGTGGCAGGATAGATGGGCCAACTCTCAAAAAGGCGAAATCACAAGAACGTTTCTGCCCAACATTGGTCGGGTTTTTCTGAACTTCCCACCCTGGTTTTCCCCGGGCCTCCAAGTCACATACCTACTGACAGGACATGGAGCTCTGAACGCAAAGCTATCCCTACTTGGAATACAGGAAGATCCCACCTGCACCTGTGGGGGCTGGAGAGCTGGCAGCACCTCATGCATGATTGCCAGCTCTATGAAGACCACCGAAGTGCATTCATCACCAAAATACAGTATCTACCATACGGCCAGGAGCACCACATCTTGGACACCAGGGAAGAATATCAGGCTTTCTCCAGCTATGCACTGGCCCTGTTCACAAGACGGAGAGCTCTTATCGCAGCGAATCGCAACCAACCACTGACACAATAAGAAAACGAGGCCGCCGTAGCCTAGTGGTCAGGCGCGCGGGTGCATAAGTACACGTGCCTTGAGTGACCGGGGTTCAAGCCCGTGACTACTGAATACGGTGCTGTTTCTTGTATTCTGTCTATCTTGTGAACTCCTCTGACCGTTTGGTCGTCCAGGAGTATAAACAGAAAATTTATTTTAAATGAACAAACCTAGAAGGAAATCGTCCCGCGGAAGACGCCTGGAACCCAACGGCCTCCGATAATCAAGGCACTAAACCCCGAAGTGGACCTAAAGTCGAATAAATGAGAAATGACTCTATAAACAACATTGAAACAAACACCACATGGATGGGAAATGTCACAAGAAATACCCCACAAACTCCGACAAGCAAACCCAGATCTTTTGATGGTAAAGACTGCAGAACGGACGGGAACCACCCCATGAACGATCACGCTACAGTCCGATCGCTCCTGGGAATGGACTAGGACCACTAGCAGCTCGGCTGCCAAATGCTATATGGCGAGCTGAATGGGGTAACCTAACCCTATTCATCTTTAATTCCCTATCCCCGGCAGGAGGGAGAGGAGACATGCTCTGTTTCCTCCCTCCCCTGCCGACCCATCTCTTCGCCTGATGAGGCATGGCCCTGTCTCACTGACCACCTGGGGTCGCCTTCTCTATCGTCCCCATGCTTCTGCCTTTCACCCCCCCCAGTCTTCAGTCTCTTCCCCCACTCTACCTGTATACCTTATCCATGGCAGGGGGAGATAACTCTTCTTTGTCTCCCCCCTACCATCCAAACTCCCCTCTGGTGTGGCATGGGTATACCATACTGCCTAGCAGGGGCCATCTCCTCTATCGACCCCTTACTTCTACCCCCCAGTCTTCAGCCTCCCCTCCCTCCAACTTTTATCTTTCATCTAACGTATAGCCCACATGTCTAAATTTAATAACAACAAAATTCTGCCTGACCTATTAGGTCTTTTAACACATCTCTCTAGCGTTCAACCCCAACCAGCGATTTGCTAACAGCAATCCTATTAAGAATTAACGTCAAACGCGTATGTATTTTTTATAATTATTTATTATTATTTTTTTATTTATTTATTTTATTTTATTTTATTTTTTTATTATTATTTTTTTTTAGGTCCTAGCCACTGAAATCCCAGGAAACTAGGTGACAGGACCTGCCAGAGCAACTTGTCATGATTCTGGACACCCGGCTAGGCTCCACGTGGCGAGGTATGGGCAACGTCGGGCCCCACTAGGGGCCTGGCGGCCAATAAGCCAGAAAAACAATGGGCACAACAGATCACACTGCACAGACATGGCCCACACACTTTCAATTCTCTGGCTTGACAGTGTACTCTCCTCGATACAGCGAACACAGGCGGAGATGGGAGAAATCCCAGGCGCCGTCTGTCACGAACATACCTTATACCTTAATCTTCAATTTCAAAGCATTATTTCTAGGAAACATATGTATAAAAACTTGATTAACTTTTACCTATTATTAAATATTCATAACTGATATTTATATTTAGCTAGATGAAAATAAGTGAACAAATGTATGAACAGGAATAATATTCTACATGCAATGAACAACCAGAGTAAAATAATATTCTACGTTCAACAATGAATGAAGTAGAATAATATTCTGTATTCAACATATGACCAGGGTAGAATAATTTTCTACATTCAATAAATGAGTAGGGTATAATAATATTAAACAATCTAAAGTGACTTACAGTGCAATTCTTTTGTTGAAGCTCTTGTGCGTGCTGGACTAGATGATCCATGGTCCTTTTTTCCATATGGTTTCTGTACTCTTTTTGTTGTAGCTGTAGAAGGTACTGTAGATGAAAATCTCATTGGTGATGCTCTAGATGGGGTATGTCTTGATGGTGTTAGTCTTGATGGTGTTAGTCTTGATCCAGTAGTTGATAAATAAGAACTAGAGAGATAGTCACTAGTAGTTTTTGAAGAGATATAGGAATGTGAAGCAGTTCTGCTGCCGGATGCAGAAGCACTTGAATATAAGTGTTCAGAGGAATATTTATGAGAATAATCACTTGTATATGACGAGTAGTCTTGCCTATAGGTATCTCTCATTGGAGAATAGGAAGCCCTCATAGAAGCATAGCTAGGTGGTGGTGTAGCAGATGGAGTAATAACAATGGGAGATTTTCCTGGAGGAGGCCCTCGACGATCTGCAGATAGTAAAATAATTATTATTTATTTTTTTTTTTTTTAATTTTAAATGATTAAAGGAATTTAGTGTATTTACCGTAAACAAGTGATGAATTTCTGATTATTATGAGTTTAGTTACAGGAATTTAGTACAAAGTCATACTGAAATGGGATTGTGGTAATTCTAATGATAGTAATAAGTTTCCTTCAAAGAAATTTATAGACACATTTTTGAAATAATGCTTTGTTTATTAATTTGCAATATGCCTTTTTTGAAGGTAATTCCAAACAAGCTAGAAATGCATAACGAAAAACTGTCACCATAAGAAGCACACTAATTTTCAAATAACTAAATTGTGGGGCATTTTAGGTAACAGTAGAAAATTTTCTCATTTGCTCTATATACTTGGCACATATGAAATAAAGGTGAATATTAGCAATACAAATATGTATGTTGGCTGCTCTTATCTTCATTGCAGCTGCTAAATGTTTGAATTTTTGGGATACTGCTATACAATCTCCTAGTGTATGATCTAATTTTTTTTGGCAAATGAGCAATTGAGGTTATGGTGTGCCAAGTCCAATAATGAAAAAAAAAAACATTAAAATCAACATTAGAAACAGTAGGAACTTCCAAATAGGGGCCCATGTCCAAATGTATAAACAGCTAAAAACAAGAAAAATCAAGGTAAAAACAGGTAAAGAAACGAGTACATACTATTAAAATGCATTTTTATATATTAGCATTAGCATAGGCATATGATGCAAAAAAGCAAGCTTATGCAGCATCAGCAAAAAAAAAAAAAAAAATATCCACTTCACCCCTCCGTTCGTTCGAAATACATGTCCAGCTCAGCCTTAAATTTATTTAGGCTATCAACTTTCACAACAAAGGATGAAAGTCTGTTCCACCAACTAATTACCCGCTGGATAAAGGCAAACTTCCGCACATCTATCCTACAACTGTCCTTCCTCAATTTCAATTTATGCGCTCTCAGATGATTATTCTAAGCAAGAGGAAGAATCCCATCGGCATTGAGTATGCTCAAACCATTCAAAGTTTTATACACCTCAATCAGATCATCTCGAATGTGTCTAGTCTCCAGACGAAGAAAGACTTAGGTTTTTCAAATTGCAGTAATTTGAAAAACTTAAGTCTTTCTTCGTAAAAGCAACCCTTTGCTCCATTCACTAATCTTGTTGCCCTTCTCTGTTCTCGTTTCAAAAGCTCTACATCCTTCTTAAAATGAGGCCGCCAGACCCGTATACAGTATTCAAGGTGTAGCCTGACCATTGCCTTATACAAGGGCATAATCACCTCTTTATCCCTGCTAGAAAAATTCCTGCATATCATTGACAAGGCACCACGAGCTACTCTTGCAGACCATCTACACTGTCAGAAAACTTCATATCTGCCTGCACAATTACCCCAAGTCCTTTTCGTTCTCTACCACTCTCAGTGTAGTACCACGGAGTTGATATGTTACTCTGGGGATACTGTTTCCCATATGTAGTACTTTACATTTGTGAATGTTAAACTTCATTTGCCACCTCTCAGCCCATTTGTTCAACTTTTCTAGATCCTGGTGCAGCAGCATACTGTCATTAGTGCCCTTAACAACCCTGCGAACCGTAGTAGCGTCTGCAAACTTGAATTTTAATCCTGATATACCATCGTCAATATCATTTATAAATACAGAAAACAAGAATGGACCCAACACTGAAACTTGAGGGACTCCACTAATAACATTAGTCCAGAAAGAGCAGTGTCCATTGATTAACACTCTCTGTCTTCTTCCCCTCAACCCACCCTTTATCCATAGCAGCAAGTTGCCTCAATGCCACGCTCATATTTGTGCAGCAGTCTTCCATGTGCAACAGCATCAAAAGCCTTTCTAAGATGCAAATATATGATATCAAAGTTATTCCCTGCACTCAGTTCCTTTGTGACCACATCATAGTATCCAATCAAATTTGTCAGGTAAGACTTTCCCTTAATAAAACCATGCTGTGTGTGAGCTATAACTGAAGTCTTGTCTAGATGATCTTGCAGTGCTTCTTTAACCAGTGCCTCCATTAAGTTCCCTGGAACAGAAGTTAAACTTAAAGGTCTATAATTACTTGTGTTGCCCTTTGATCCTTCTTTGTGAATATAGGTCACATTTGCACTTCTCCAGTCTATGGGAACCTCCGCTGAGTCCAAGGAAGCTCTCATAATTATGGCTAAGGGTTTGCTTACTTTCTTTGCTGCCTCCTTTAATATAACTGGTTATTGATAATCAGATCAAGAATATATCTCCCTCTAGTTGCCTCCCAAACATGCTGATATAGAAAAAAATCATCCAATAAAATCCACAAAAGCCTTGCTAGTGTGTGAGTGACCAGCCTACAAATTCCAGTCAATACCTGGGAAATTAAAATCTCGCATTATAAGACTCTCTGATTTACTGGCCCACTCAATATCCCTGTGCAGTTTCTTATTATACTCATCAGAATCATTAGGCCTATAACACACTCCTACTCTCAATTTTGATTATGTCAGTGCTTATGTCACACCAAACTGACTCGACACTGCATGCACTGTCCAGCGACGTCGACAGGCTGCACCTCCTTCGATTTTATGTGTTTCTTAACTAATAGCATAAGCCTTCCTCCCTTCCTATCCTTCCTGACCACATTGTACTCCCCAAATATTCCAGTTCTGCATTCCTTATTTCTATGTGACACCATGTCTTTCATATTCCAACAATATCTGCCTTTGATGTTTTGACCAACACCTCAAATTCATCAAATTTATTTACCAAATTCCTAGCATTGGTGTATATGCAAGTATACATGCACCTGTTCCTATTCTTAGCTACACTAACACAAGCGATGTGTTTACTTGTACCGCAACGACTCCGAGCAGTCTCTGAAATACCCTGCATCTTGTTTTCCAGGCTGCTGCTCATTCCAATAGAAGCAGTGCAAGAATCACTTTCACCTCTGCCAGCGGCTACTGTTAATCTATTAGTCCTTGTATCCCCCAGTGCTAGCAATTTTCCGACACAATTAACACTGCCTCGATAGCATCAGCAAATATTCTTGCACCCTTTCTATTTAAGTGTATCCCATCCCTGTAGAAGCAGTCTCTCCTGTTAACAGGTACAGACCAGGCTGAAAAAAATTCTACCCATTGAGCCTTGCAATCCTTCCAGGGCCGAATTGATCGACAAGCATCTCCTCATGTACTCCCTGCTATCGTGTCTGGGCAGAATTGCAGACACTTTCAAATTCAACCCTAATTCACGGCTTTTTTTCAACGGGGACCTGTATTTGTTAAGTAATTCCGACGGTTTCCTAATTTTAATATCATTAGTGCCAACGTGTACAGCAATACCACCTTTTGTGCCCTTAAAAGACGATATCTGCTCTACAACGTCATCTACCTTTGCCTCTGGCAGACATATCCTGGTCGTATTCCATCTATCCGTTTTACATACCATGTTCCCCGTTTCCCTGACAATAAAGTCACCGACAACTACTAGTTCCTGTGGGACCAGCGCATTCTGCCTTGGGGGTTTCCGCTGTGTTGCGTGATGATCAAGTACAAGCTCTGGCGTTGATGTGGGCAGCTGTGAGCTTGATGGGCCCCTCAATTTAGATCCTTCGAGGGCATCCACCCTGTCCTTCAAGCTCTCATATAGGCCCATAACAACACTGAGTTGCGCCTGATTTCCTCACACTCTTTACATCGCACACGCACAAAGACATTGTCCTTGGCAATATCATGTCATGTACCTGATTGCCACACAAACATGAAACAAGCAGTGCATTTTAAAAGGCTGCGATTCAGAGGGCAACTGCCCCGCCCTCAGCTGCTTGTAGAGTATTCGCCAAAAAAAAAAAAAAAAAATCTTCCCATTTCAGTGATCCATTCATCACAAATGGTTGTCTAGTTCCGCCTTGATTTTATTTAAGCTATCAATTTCCAAAACAACAGATGGAAGTTTGTTACAGCAATCAACTACCCGCTTGCTAAAGGCAAACTTCCGCACAGCTATTCTACAATAGTCTTTGCTCAGTTTGAATCTATGCCCTCTCAGGTTTGAAATCTCAACAAGAAGAATTCTCTCAGAATTAAGCCTGCTCAATCCATTCATGGCCTTATACACTGCAATCAGATCAACTCGCAGGTACCTAGTCTCCAGAAGCTGCAATTTGAAAAACTTAAGCCTTTCTTCATAAGAGCACCCCTTTGTTCCCTTCACCACTCTTGTTGTCCTTCTTTGTACTTGTTCTAGCACTCTACATCCTTCCTAAAATGAGGCTTCCAGACCTGTACGCAGTACTCAAGGTGGTGCCTGACCATTGCCTTATACAAGGGGATAACCAGCTCCTTATCCCTGGTCGCAAAATTCCTGTATGTCATTGAAAAAACCCCATGACCTACTGTGGCACTGCTCAGAAAACTTCATATCTGTCTGTACAATTACCGCAAGGTCTCTTTGATTCTCCACTACCCTGAGTCTAACACCACATAGTTGGTACATTTCTCTGTAGTTACTCCTACCCATATGCAGTATTTTGCATTTGTAACTGTTAAACTTCAATTGCCAATTCTCAGCCCATCTACCCAACTTTTCCAGATCCTGTTGCAGCAGCATTCTGTCATTGTTGTGCGGATAAATCAACCTTTGATTTATCCGCAAATTTTTACATTAAACTTGATATACCGTCATCAATATCATATATATATACATATAAAACAATAATCGGCCCAACACCACTAATAACATTATTCCATGTAGAGCAGTACCCACTGACCACCACTCTGTGATGTCCCATGCAACCATCCTTTTATCCATTGTAGCAACTTGCCATTAATGCCATACTCCTCCAATTTGAACAATAGTCTTCTATGCATAACAGTATCAAAAGCTTTCCTGAAATCCAAGTATATGATATCAAAATTATTTTTTGGATCCAGTTCCTTTGTTGTTGTTGTATGTTTTACGGTGCAACGGCAGCTAAAGGCCATTATGCGCCAAACAATGGCAGGAGGAAACAGGCGTTATTAAAAGTGAGATATGTGCATTATGTGAGATTTAAGCATTATATTCTGTCATAGCATTTTATCCTTTTTAGGAAAGTGAAAACAAATATTAGACGACTAATATTTTTTGCAAAGTAGGTGTGATTTGGGCTGCATAGTTTGATAAGAAGGTGGTTTGCCGTACTCCATTATAAAGCGGGCAGTCAACGATGATGTACTGGACTGTGATTTGAGCATGGCAGTTCGGACAAGAAGGCGGGTCTGAGGAAGAAAGAAGATAAAGGTGAGTAAGGTATGTATGTCCTATTCGTAATCTTGCAAGTGTGACTTCTTCCTTTCGGTTCGAGCGGAAACTAGATGGCCAAGACTGGAATTTCGGTTTAATCCGAAGGAGTTGCCTTCTTGGTTTTGCCAGATGGTTTGCCAGTAATTCGCTTTATTATAAGACTTTTATAGTCGGTGAAAAGAATTTTGATAGAGTCATCAATTGGTTGCACAGTAGATTTGGCTGTGTGGTCAGCACTCTCATTGCCAGGTATGCCAACATGGCTAGCGACCCAACAAAATTTTACTACTTTCGTGTTCTTAGCTAGATGAGCCAGCAAGTTTTGAATATTACCAAGTAGGTAGTTATGATGCTTTCTTGGTAGCTGTAAAGAGAGAAGGGCACTGAGAGAGTCGATAAAAATAATACTATGAGTAAACTGATGTAATTTTATAGTTTCTAGCGCAATTTGAATGGTATGTAGTTCAGCAGTAAAGATGCTGCATTCTAAAGGTAACTGATTAGAGATTATAGATTCTTCAAACAGGCCTCTGAGGTTGGGTATGTTCATATTGTAGTTTTAAATGTTTTTTACCAACCTTATGTAGAAATAAAACACAAAGAAAACGAAAACTGGAATCTTGATAACTATGTATTTATAATAAATTATATTTGTCTGTATTTACAATAAATTATATTTAACTTTACAACTAAAATATATGAAATATACATTAAAATATACTGGGTTAAGAACAATAAAATACATTAAAATATACTAAATTAAAATCGATAAAACCAAAGCTTTCGAAGGCTCCTGCCTTCTTGTTCAGCGGTATTTTCTTTGTTCTGCGGTGCGTCTTTAAATACCAGCAGGTTCACGGTACTCATCACGTGTTCCGTTCTCTTGTGTTATGGAATCGGAAGTGGCTCGAGAGTGGGTCATGTGGAACCGTTCATCCCTTCTGAGGATAGTAGCCTCAAAGAGGGGATGGATCCGCATTCCTCTATCTCTATTAATGTTCACTGTGGAACAGATCCGCAAACTCTCAAGCCACTTGCGGTCCCAGAACTTATTCGCCCGATCGGTGATGATAGCCTCGTCCGGGGAGATGTGGTGCTGCTTCTCCCAAAAATGCTCGGCCACGGCGGACTTACCATAGTCCGCACTTCTTATTGCCTTAGTGTGCTCCCCCAGACGGTCTTTGAGACGGCGTTTTGTTTCCCCTACATAACACTCCCCACAATCCGGGCATCTAATACTGTATACGACCTCACTTGCATTCTCTTTTTGAATGGGGTCCTTTACTTGTGACACGATTGTGTGCAGCCTCCGCCCCGGAAGCTGCACACAACGCGTCTGATAATTTCTTAGTATTCTAGTTATGTGATCGGTTAGACCCGGATAGTAGGGAATATATGCAGTGGATACTGGCGTAAAAGATTCGCCTCTCCTCTGATTTCCTATAATATATTTTTCTATAATCCTCTGGGGGTAGCCACATTTTGTAAGATCCGTCGTGACGCGTTTATACTCTATCTTCCTATCCTCGGAGGTACTACAGTATGATTTTGCCCTGTCAACTAATGTTCTAACCACACTGTTCCTATGATGGTTGGCCTGAGCTGAATTGTAGTGCGAATATTGACCTTTACACATCGATTTCCTATAGACCTTAGTCTTTAGTTGTTGGTCTTCCCTACAGACCAACACATCTAGGAACGGCAAAACTCCTCCTTCTTCTGCCTCCGAGGTAAATTGTATGAATGGGGAGAAGCCATTTAAAATATTCAACACCTGATCTTCACTCCCCTTTCGAATAATTGAAAACGTATCATCTACGTATCTTTTCCAGGGGCGCATAGGGAGAATACTAACATTAAATATTCTAGCCTCGAGCTCCTCCATAGCTAAATTAGCTATAATTGCGCTAATGGGGGAGCCCATGGCTGTACCGTTAACCTGCTTATACATAGTATTATCAAACACCATAGTGGTGCTTGAGAGGCATAATTCTATACCTTTCTCAATATCCTCTAAATTTAATTGTGTTCTAGTATTTAGAGTAGTATTCACATGACATAGTGAATTCCGTCAGGTCCAGCAGCACTATGTTTTGAGCTGTTAAGAGCAAGCCGTAGTTCAATTATGGTAAAGGGACAGTTGTACATTTGATGGTGGTCTGTGTTAAAATTTAGGGTCTGCTTATCAGCAAGGGAGTTTAATTTCTGAAAGTTTGGCGAGTATGAAGATACGGCAGAGGTTTGAGCAAAGGATTCTCCGAGAATGTTAGCTATGTCTTGAGGTAGTGAAACATCATTCCCGTTTACATTCAGTATTGATAGATGCAAAGGAGAATATTTATTATACATTTTTCTAGTATTTTTCCAGATGGTTTGTGTTTTGGTGGACCGCGTAATAGTTGAAGCAAAGCGTTTCCATGACTCTCTTTTACTTGCATGCTGAATGCGCCTAGCATTGGCTCTGGCTTTCTTAAAGTGTACTAGATTAGCAACAGTAGGGGATTTTGCAAAATTTATTCCAGGCTTTCTTTTTCTCTCGTTTGGCTTGGTTGCATTCATTGTTCCACCAGGGTTTTGATCTTATTCTATGACTTGTGGATGCTCTTGGTATTGCTGCTTCGGTGGCCAGCAATATTTGATTTGTTACATAGTCAACAGCATTATTTATTGACACATTTGAAACAGCTGCTTTTTGCAGGATGGCTAGTTGCCTATATTTTACCTAGTCAGCTTTGGCTGTCTGATTATGACAAGGTGGTGAATTTGATTATATATGACAGACTATTGGATAATGGTCACTATCCAGTAGACTGTCATAAACAGACCAATCAAACAGTGGAAAAAGGACTGGTGAGCATATGGAGAGATCAATTGCTGAGCTTGACCCAGAAGGTAGATGAAAATAAGTGGATAAATCAGTATTCAGTAGTGTCAGATTAAATTTATCTAAAAGCTTTTCTAGTATTTTTTCTCGTTTATCGTGTATTCTAGCAACCCATAGAGGATTATGTGCGTTAATGTGCAGTGGGACGCAGACGTGTTCAAAGCCGCTAAGTGGATTTTCTTATTTATTGATTTGAAATTATTGTTTCATATGAGGAGTGATAGGTTGAGTTGCTATTCCTGATAGATATTTGTTCTGGAGTTTCTGTGGTGAGATCGTCCAGGGGAAGCAAGTGTAGAAATGCTTTCATTTCTACCTTTTGGCTTGTCTCTGAGAAGCAGTTTCGCTCTAAGTTGCCCTATATTTTTGCCAAGACTATATTTAAAGAATAATAACTACGCCTTACCAAAAGCTATTTTTATCTGAACAAACATGAACCCCCTTGACACCATGCTAGGGAAGCGACAATCGAAACACTATTCCACCGTCACGAGGTCGACTAATTCACAGCAAGAGATCGTCACTCGATCGAGTCGAACAAACGTCATGAATTCAGATTTCATGTAAACTATGGGAAAGTATGTGATTCTTGGCAGAGAAATCAAAGTAATGCCAGTAAGGAACATTCCTTTTTAATTGTGTCTGATTTCGGCGATGGCGACAATAGTCCTTGAGATTTTCTTTTCCCCACAAAGTAGCATTTTAGCCAATAAAAGGATTCTAAACCCAGAAAGGGGGGGCACGTATATATGTCGAGGGGAGACAAAGGAGGGGGGAGTCGTGATCGTCAGCTGGTCGTTGTCATGTTGGAGTGGGAGAGTCGTTGAGCTGATCCAGTGTCGGAGCGTAGGTCTTGTTGGTGTGAAGGTTGTGTCTACTGATGTGAGAAAGTTGGAAAAGAAACGCAGAAAGAAGATAATAACAAGCAGAGACATGATACTGTTATCGACAGATCGCCCTGGAGAATCCTCCGAACCTCGCAGATCGCCCTGGAGTTTGCTGGTAAGTTCATTCCTATATTTATAACAAACTGAAGGAAACTACCAAACAATAACACCTACACCCCCCCTTTTTTTTTGTATTGTCATCACCAACTGACATCTCTCCTCCGAAATACATAACCTGATAAGGTTTCTTACTGTACATAGGCACTAGGATATAGTGCCAGCACTATACATTATTAAATGTATTATCACCTTAAAATGTATTATTAATGCGACCCATTATTAAATGTAATATTGTTAATCATTGTTGAACTCGCATGTTAATTAGACCCCCCCTGCACTATCAATGATTACTTACATTCCTTCTCTCAGCAAGCAGCACTCTCACTATCCAAGGCGAGTGCTGTTGGGCCAGACGACATCCAGTTACCTATATATTCGGACAGCAAGATGCCTATTAACGCATTTCAGTACGAGTAATGAATACCTAATAAGGCTCACGAAGAACACAAACCAACTAATAGACATATACCAATTATGTTTCAACTTTTAGTATATTGTGCAATCTTCAGTATATCACGAATAAGGTACAGAGTCATACTCTTTAATACTGAGGTACAACCAGCCACTGCTTTGATTCATTTGTATCATTTATGTCTATGTCCAATAAATCATGTTTTGTTTGTTTACTCCTGCCTCTTGACCATTCTCTAGTTACACATAAGTCACTAAATAAGTTATTTAAAGAACCATTGTCTTGCAGCCACTCTAGAGAACCCTGCCAACTGGAAAGGGGGGGGGGGACAGAGTGGAGAACAGAACGCCTCTCTATATCGCGAGTTTGCCCATAATGCCTAGGGACAGATCTTGAGGATAAGAGATTTTGTCCTAACTAAATCGCTAGCCGATCATATGAAACCCAGGCCTCCTGGAATGCTAATGTTAGTGATGAGTTTGTCCAGAAACCATTTTATACACTTTGAATGTTGAGTAATTGTATGAGTTGATTGTCTTAATCGTTAGGTAAAAAGGGTTATCCGGCAAGCACACTATAACGGAAAAGTCTGCGGAACACAAGCGATCCAGGATGGCGTTAACTGAGTCATTGCAATTAGTGGTTTCTGTGTCGTTGTTTACTACAGTGTTGTACACTTCATGAGAGTGATACTCATGAAGTGTACTTCATGAAGTAAATTAGCATTAGCATGTTTTTGCTAATTTTATATAATAGACCCCAGGGATCAGAATTTCTTGTGGAGTGAACTAAGTGTTGCCAGGAGGCAAGTTTTTGTTTTGCAATTGTATTTACGTATTCGTTCCGCTGGCCTTTATAGATATTTTTTAGTCTCGTGACTTCTAGTTCAGGCCAGGATCTTCTCCGTTGAAAGTCTCCGCGTGCTTTGTGTACTTTTTTTGCAGAGTGGAAAGTTCAGCTGTCCGCCCTGGAACTGTAGTATGCTTGCTAATTTTCTTCTTAGCGGAGCATTCTGTAGCACGAAGTAAGGCAGCCTGTACATAGAATGCATATTCTGAGGCACTGAACTGGTTCAAAGACCAGCGAGTGTCAACGTTAAAATCCTGGTGAATTGAAGACATAAAGGCCATTTGATGGTTTTGATAGAAAATCTTCTAAGATCTTTTGGAGGAGGAGAAGGAGGGGGACCTGTAGTATTTGGAAGGAGAGCTACCTTAAAAGTGATTGGTCGGTGGTCACTGTTTGTGTAGTCAGTATGTATGGTCCAATCAGAGATTCTCGAGGACATGGCGGATGTTGAAAGGTGAATAAAAATTCCTCGAAAATCCTACCTCTGTTGTCCAAGACACTGCTGAACCATAAGAAAGAGTTTGAGTCAGTTGTAATTATTAAATATGTGGGATTTAAAATAGCAAACACCTGTTCTAGATATATTTGTGATAAATTAATATCTGCTGAAGGTAGACAATATAGTGACAGTAAGTAGAAAGAGAAAGTTGATGTAGAGATTAAAATACAGGTGGAATTTTGATTACACAAGCCAGAGATAACAGTGATATCCAGCTTGTTGTTGGATATGATGATGGCAGATTTAGGATCTGTTGCAGAGGACTGGATGATTCTTGTAGTCATGGGATATCCCATAACTTTGGAAGATTGCCCATAAATGTTAGTCATGGGATATCCCATAACTTTGGAAGATTGCCCATAAATGTTAGTCATGGGATATCCCATAACTTTGGAAGATTGCCCATAAATGTTAGTCATGGGATATCCCATAACTTTGGAAGATTGCCCATAAATGTGCTTAGAGACATAAGGTTCCTGAATGTATAAGTGTAAGTGTTTTCAGTGTCAAACGGCACCAGGGGTTTCCCCCATCTCCGCGTTGCTTTTATTGTGGGTGTACCAGTTCACTGGGAAGGCCAGAGATTTAAAGTGTATGGATTATGGAAGTGTGGTGTTTTGTACCGTTGTTCCTCTGGCCATTTAGCCGCTGGACCCCTTCTGAGGCCCAACGTTGCCCCACTTACGCCCCGTGGAGGCAGACCAGGTACCCGATAGTCTTTAGTTCACTCTGGCAGGTCCTGCCACCTAATTTCCTGAGATTTCAGTGGCTAGGACCTTAAAAAAAAAAAAAAAAAAAAAAATTTTTTTTTTTTACACATATATGTATAGATATATGTGTGATATCTCTCGATTGCGTAGGGTGATGTCGCTTGAATAAGGATAGACCGAAATATGGGCGTCAGTTAATTTGGATTCATTGAATTTATGTGTTTGGGGGAATTCGCTTGTGTAAAGATAGAGAAGGGGGGGAGAATGAAGACTGGGGGGTTAAAGGAGGAAGGATAAGGCCAATAGAGTAGGAGGCCTCAATTTGGTGTCAGCAGGGCATGCCCATGCCCTGCCAGAAGGAAGAATGGGGGTGGCGTGGAGGGGAGGAAACAGTATGACCGTCTCCTCCCCCCCCCCTGCCGGGGTGGGATAGAAAGGGCCGGACAAGGGAGCCGGCACAGGTCGCCAATATGGCGTGTGTGCAGCCTGGCTGCAGAGTGGTGGCTAAGCCAGCAGGTTCAGGACAGCATCACAACACTGGCCCCAGGAGGTACATACAGGGACAAGGTCTCTACCGACTTGTTCAGAGATCGGTTGAATGCCGGCGTTGGTCATGGGATCAAGGTCTCATCCAGTTTGGTCGTGGTCATGGTCCTTCTATTTCCATTTTGGGTGGTCATTCTTGGTATGTGGTCACTTTTGGGTGGTCATTCTTGGTATGTGGTCACTTTCACTGTTTGTTCTGTTATCTGGGCGTCGATGCAGTGTTGTCACTCCTGCATATGGTGATTGTCACATTCTAGGGTAGTTCGTTGGGTAAATTACATGCGCTGTCGGTCCAGTTGACAGGGTGTCCGTGTTTGATTGTGATGTTCGTGGGAGCAAAGTCCCGTCCGATATCGTGGTACTTTGAGCTTTCTGGTACAGTTGACAAAGTAATGGCACTCATGAGAGCAGAGTCCCGTCCGATGAGTTGTAGTTGTAGTCAGGTCCTGCATCAAGCCTGGGGAGGTTGGGTCATTGCCCTTAGCCGGGTAAACAGCTCATGTGCAAAGCACGAGAGGGCCTTGTAGTGCTCCTCCTCATGTAATATAAGGTGCTCCCGTTCCTTCGGATTAAAGCGTATCTTTGTGATGAAATGACATCTGATGTCCTCAAAGAGGGGACAATCGTGCATTAGGTGTGACCATGTTTGGTTTTCTCCGCAGTGGCATAATGGGGAATCCCTGATGCCGAAAGTTGACAGCTTGGCATTAAAAGAGCCATGCCCTGTTAGAAGAAAGGTGGTGTAGAGCCCCGGTGAGAACCAGTTTGGCTGTTCGGGATACACTTGGGTAATGTCCGGGATGAACTTCCGGGTTATCTCACCTTTAGTTGAGTCCGCCCATCGGGACTGCCAGGTTTGTTGAAGATATTTGGTTAGTCGTTTCTTTTCTGCGTTGCTGTTGTTGGTCGGGTCTGTGGTGAAGCCAATGCAAGTTACACTGTTCCCTCTTGATAGTTGATATAGCATGCCACAGCGGACAATCTCCAGGTCCAAGGGTAGGAGCCCTACAAGGGCCTGCAGTGCGTGTGAGCTGACCGTGCAGCATGCTCTGGAGACAGTGAGTAAGATGCTGCGCTGTATCGTTTCTAGCTTTCTTTTATTGACTGCGGTGGTTGCTTTTTTAAACCAGATCCCTGCTGCATAGCTGATGGCTGGAATGAAGAAAGCCTTGTAAAAGAGGATCAGGGTTCTTTTCCTTAAGCCCCAATCCTTTCGCGAGACTCTTGCTATGAGGGCTGAGTAGTTTTTGATCTTTTTTTGTAGATATACGAGGTGTGGGGTGAATGAAAGATTTTTGTCAAGGATGATTCCTAGGTATTTTAATTCGGTGGTCAGTTTTATGGTTTTTCCTTCTATTTTTATTTGAGGTGGCCTCCTGATATCAAGGGAGCCTTTTAAAAGTATTGAGGATGTCTTATAAGGTGATATTCTTAAGTGATGATTTTTTGACCATTCTTGGAGGGTATCTATGGCCCTGTTTGCAATAGCCTCAAGTTGTGCACGATTGTCCGCCTCCAGCATCAGGACCAGGTCATCTGCGAAGGCTTGAGCATCTGCTCCGTTTAGATCCTGGTTGAGGAAGCCGTCCAACACCAAGTTCCAGAAGAGAGGCCCCAGGACTGATCCCTGTGGGCATCCCCGGAACACCGGCCGGATGAGTTGGCTATAGGGTGTAGATACTGAGATCCTTCTGTCCGAAAGATAGGTTTTGATGCATTGGTATAAGTTGCTGGGAATGTTTGCCTCCCGGAGTCTGCCGAGGACACTTGGCCACCAAAGTGAGTCAAATGCCCCGGCAAAGTCAATGGAGATAATAAGGAAGTAT
Organism: Mastigoproctus giganteus; assembly: GCF_048544385.1. Taxonomy (NCBI): domain Eukaryota; kingdom Metazoa; phylum Arthropoda; class Arachnida; order Uropygi; family Thelyphonidae; genus Mastigoproctus; species Mastigoproctus giganteus. The sequence goes on from NC_143578.1 coordinate 147,512,816, forward strand.
TTACTATTGCTGTGTGTAGCTGCATTTATTATACGTTCCAGGGCATCCACAGTGGAACATCCTCGTCGAAAGCCAAATTGCTTGGGAGAGGGGAGGCCTGCTTCTTGGTAGTGAGCTTGTATCCTACTGTGTAGTAGGTGTTCATACAATTTACTTAGTACTGGCAGTAGGGCTATGGGTCTGTATGACTCCGGGAGTTCCTGTGGTTTCTTCGGGTTCTTCAGTATTAGTCTAATTCGTGCTGCTCTCCAATCATGGGGAAAATATCCTGCAGATAGGCAGTGGTTATATAAGTTTAATATAGTTGTTGGGATATATTCCACGGTCTTTTTTACAATTTCTGGCTCCAGGTAGTCTTCGCCGGGTGTTCGCTTATTTCTTATTTTTGCTGTTGCCAGATGGAGGTCTTCAAGTGTGAACGGGTCCTCCCGATGTGCTGGGCAGTAGTTAGTATTTTCCTCACAGAGCAGAAGTTGCTCAGGAGTGTGGTCTGAGGGCAGTTTCTGGAAGATGGTATTCAGAATATTGTCTATAGATTGGTGCCAGGATGTGGTATAGTGGCCATCAGGTGTCTTTGTTGAAGATATTACTTCTCCTTTTGGTAATTTATTAGTTGCCACTTTGTATACAACCCCCCAGGGGTCCTTATTCCCTGTTGTTGACACTAGTGTCTCCCATGAACATTTTTTCCGGGTTCTTATTAGGGCTGTGTATTTGTTTCTGACCTCACGGTATTGTTGTCTGAGGACTTCTACCTCTGCCGCTGGCCAGGATCTTCTCGCTCGCTGGAAGCTTTTACGGCGTGTATTTACTTCATTCCGCAGTCTCTGAAGCTCAGGGCACCACCATGGGACTGAACCTGCAGATGGTTTCTTTCTTTTTATAGCTATGTTTGAAGCCTCTGTGATTAGACTTACTATAGCACGCTGGTGCTGGTCTGGGGTGAGGTTTGTGCTGTCGAATGCTTCAACAGAGTATGTCAGTGCCTCCCGAAATTGTTCCCAGTTTGCCTTGGCTATAGCAAATCTGTTGAGGATTGTTCTGGGTGTGGGTGGTCTATTGAGGGCACGGTGCATCTGGAAAGTTATTACTCTATGGTCAGAGGTTGTCCAGTCCTCTCTGACCTTCCATGAGGATATGTATCCTGCTGTGGAGCGAGTGGCTAGGCTTATGTCTATTGTTGCCTCCCAAAGAGTACTTGAGAAGGTCGGTAGATTATTTGGCTGATTCAATACTGTGAAGCTGCTGTTGGTCAGGAATTCTTCCAGGCGCTGTCCATTGGCAGTTCCTCGTCGATCAGGAGTTGTACTGTGCCAGGCTGGTGACCTGCAGTTTGCATCTGCACAGACGATTATTTTAGTATTAGGGAGCTCGTGGAGGACATTTTGCAGGTATTGGGTTGCAGGGAGAATATCTTCGCCGGGTCGGCAGTATAGCGATATGGCATAAAATTCTCCCAATGGAGAGATGATCTGGGCACAGGCAGCCCATTCGTTGCAAAAGTGGGTTATTTTAGTAACCGTGAGGTCAGGGTTGCAGACGACCAGGGCAGCCCAGGGGGTATTGCCGTTATGTTGTACAATTTTGTACGTGAGTGGGTATCCTCTCACCTCTTTCTTGTGTGTGTAGGGTTCCTGGAGGAAGAGGATGTCAAGGTTGTCCTCGTCTACCTTTTTCTTTAGTTGCGCAGTGACTGCAATTGCCCGTTGTGCATTATGCTGTGCAAATTTCACTGTGTTAGAATCTTTATATTTACAAAGAGTTCCCATAATCTGTTCTTTGTTGTTGAGTGCTTTTGGCTTTTAAGTACACGGGACAGTTACTGTCTCTGACAGAGTGGTCTGCTGGTAACTTTAGGGCTTTGCAGTTTGCGCACACTGGTGGAGCGGTTTTGTTTGGGCAGGAATTGTAATTGTGGCCTACTTCTGCGCAGTGCCCACAGGTTGGAGAAGTTTGCGGTTGAGTACACGTGTGTGTGGTGTGGCCAAATCGGCAGCATCTAAAACACTTTGGAACAGCCACGTGCTCTCTGAAGCGATGACTGCCCCAATCGATGTAGATTCTTGCGTGCTGCCTTAGTACTTTCCACGCTCTGGGAGCTAATTCTACCACCCAGTTAGTTGAGTTATTTCTGGGTTTTGTCTGATATCTGGGTGTTATCAGATTCGATGGGTCCGTATCCGGGAATGCTTGCTGCAGGTTTTTGCGATATATCTCACCTTGCAATTGTGTTGGGGATAGGTCATTTCCTGTATTAAAGATTACAATGCTTGGTCCTTTTTTCTTGGGAGTTTCTGCTTGTAGGCCCAGGGACGGCACTTTCGGATTTGCTATAATTTTGTTCGCCTCCTCCTGTGTTTCTGTCTCGATGATGACGCCGACGTTGCGGGTCTTCCTTATCGATTTTATTCTGGTGTGTTTGAATTCATCGCTAAGGTTAGTAATTACAGTCTTCTTTACTTCTTCACTTGTGTGAAGAGTCTCGGTGTTTGTTGGCTTCAGTATGACCAGGTTGGGTCTTGGTAGTAGTGGTACTTTCTTTTTGCTGGGAACAGCAAGGGTTGGTGGTCGCTCCGTTGTCATTGTGGTCCTCAGCGCATGGGCATATGTGGGCGCGCGCTGTTGCATTTGGTTTGCCCCACATTCCATGTATGCCTGGAGCTTAGCATTGGCTCTCTCACTCTCGAGGTAAGTTTCCGTCAAGAGAGTGTCCAGCTTGTTCCACAGGTTCACGATTTGTGCCCTTAGCCCTGTGGTTACCCTGTTAGATTGCTCCTTAAATAATGTTTCCAAGGCAGCCTTGAGGAACAGAGACTTCTCATGAACTGTACCCCCTGGCAAGGAGGGATCCAGGGGAGCCTCCTGTGGCTTCTCCTCGCTGGTGTCCTTTTGGTTTTCTGTTATGTCTTTTGATTCAGTTTGGGAGCGCATCTCCCGCTCCAGATTAGGTGTTGGCTTTCTATACTTGCGTTTTCCTGTTAGCGGAGCCCCCGAATGGGGTTCTGACGTCTCCTGTTGTTGGTCTATGACGACGGGGTCGTCATTTTGGCTCTGATGCGCGGCATCTGTGGGTTTTTTCAATTTCCCATCCATCTTTGCGAATTTCGGATTATCGAACTTTTACGGATAATCGGAGTTCATGAGGTCCCGCGTGAAAGAGCTCGTGGAGGTGAGCAAGAGGCCACCTTCCTCCCGTCTCTGTTTGAATTTAGAGCTGAATAGTCCTTCAGCGAAGATTTTGGGCTATCCCCCTCTGTCACTTGGGGTGGGGGGGGGAAACAGCCAGATGTGGAAATGCCCCTAGAAGAACGGGGTTAATTTCCTGTTGGGTAGTTTATATCGGCGAGGACGTTGGTAGTGTTATTTTGTTGAAGAGATCGTCGGAACAGAAGTAGCTTCTCTCCATGGTCAGTTTATGGTAGAGGAAGGGGGGGAAACAAAAATCATCGTTTCCAGTTGGAATTTCACTAAGTTGATAGGAGTTAGTTGAACTGTAGTGGTAGTGAGCTTCTTCCGTTATGACTAGAAGAGAAAGTATGCAGCAGTGGGTGGGAGTGGGGGAGAAACAGTCACTAACCCTGTTGCCAGTTGACCTTGCCAGGAGCTTAAGTGACGTGTTGCCTTAAGCAGAATATCACTGTGTTCGGCTGCGTTGAATGAACATTAGGCCCGCTGTTGGTTTCGACTCTTAATTAACTGGAATATGAATGCTAAAAATTAAAATATGTTGGAGCTCTCTTTCAGCCCGATAAAAACACTGTTGGGGCACCCTCCCCAGTCAAGTGCACACTACCAACGTGGCCTCCGCTTTATAATCGGTGCCTCTCTATGGCCCTGCTGCCAGCCACATGGTGACCATTGTAGTCTGGCAAACAAAGGACACAGATAAAAACGCTGGTAATTTGCTAAATTCCCAAAAGTTTGCAAAATTGTCTCACCTAGGGAATCCTCAGATGAATGTCTTTCGACGGGAACACTTTTCTTGGCGAACTAAACACTTAAAACTCATATTTTAACACTAAAATCAGGAGCTCGTAAAAACGTGTCTACTCATAACGGCAGCCTATCGGTCTTGGTCTCCTGAATGTATAAGGGGAGAATTGGTTGGAGTCCTTGTGGGAGGCGTGCCAGGCTTGAGGGGCACTGTAGAGTTTGGGGGAACAAAAAGAGAGCTCGCGAAAAAAGAAGGGAGTTTTTTTGGAAAGAAAATGAGAAAGAGTTGAGTGAAATATAGTGAGGAGATAATCGACGGAAAAGGTCGAAGTGAGGTTATCGGGAATATAAGGGAGTGAGAACAAAAGGAGTGAACGTGTAAGGGGTAGTTAAAGGGAGTTCGGCAAACAGTGAGAATGAGAGAAGAAGATTCACATAGATGACAAAGTCCACCAAGGAAGGCGATAATACCCTGAAATAGTCTTGAAAGGCAAAGTAGCAGCCCTGGAACAGAAGGCAGCGGTCCTGACAGGCAGAGTAGCAGATCCCGAAAGCTGAGTAGCAGTCCTGAATGCCGTACGATATTTCCCTGGAAGCCGTAAGATATTACTCTGGATGGCGGAAGATAGCAGCCCTGAATGAGGAAAGGATAGAAGGCCCTAACGGAGACATCCCACCAGAAATTAGAAGTAAGTGCCAAGTTAACATAAGCACTCTTTAAATTATAAGCAGGACTATAGGGAATAATGGCCGACCGGGCTAGCCGGGTGGGTAAAGTGCCTCCCTAGCAACCCAAAGGTCGCGGGTTCGATTCCGCCTCAGGCTTGGATCAAAGACCTTGGGAGGTGCATTATGGCCACAAAAGCCTATGCGCCAACAACTACCAAAAAAAAAAAAAAAAAAAAGGGAATAATAAGAGAATTATAGGTGAAGGTCATATGGGAAATTATACACTAAGATATATGAATGTAGATGAGTATAGTTGTGGTGTTAGAACATAATAACGAACGGAGAATATATGGAGATGGTCAAATTACATATGAATGAATAGAAGTAAAGTAGCTAATATAGACGGGGAAATTAAAAGGGATAATTAAGGTAAATATTGTTATATATGATGATCCAGTTGTACTATGGTGACCAAGTCAAAGTTTTTTTTGTTTAGTTTGTTTGAACCAGATAATTAAGATAAAAGCTAGTTAATAGGATGGTTTTTTTTTTTGTATCATGGTAATTTAGCCAGAGGAGGTTTTGTGATTAGTATTGCTATATAAGAAGGAAGGATTGTATAAGAAAGTTGAATGTAGAAATTCAGTGTGATCCCTAAGAAAAATTGATGATACATTAGAGAAGTTATCATAATGGAAATTCATGAAAGTTTTAATATCCTTGTGCTAAAAAAGTGATGTACGTGAATATAAATTTACGTAACCAATTGGTTCATACAATGTCTCATATATGTGGTGTTATCATGTTATAATATGTGCATAATTATTCTTAATTTCTTGTCTTGTATATATGTGTAATAAAGATTTGTATATAGCCTTAATGAAGTTGTGAGTAGTCATTTTGAACACAGCCCAATCCGAAGGAGGAATATACTTAATATAGCAATTCCCAAGAACCCGATTTCTTCTGTGAGATATACGAGTTAGATGCGAAAGGTGGGGTAAGGAAAAGAGAATAAAGAAAAAGAGTTAAATTGAATATAGGCATTCATACAGATTAAAATCCCCCCCCCCCCACACACACACAATTTGTACACTATAACGTCAGGGACCATAAGGATATGGAGACAGGTGAAGAAAATTCCAAAAATAAATCAAGTGAAAAAGAAAATTACCATGATTATAATAAAGACACAGAAGAGGAAGATTACTCAGATGAATTTTATGAACTCTCAAGCTCACCCTTTACTTTTCGGTCATGACCATTTAAGGGTTAAAAAAGACTCTTTGGTGATTTGAAAAATGGCTTTAAAAGAAACAAATTTAAAGTAGTAAAACAGAAAGGTAAGACATCTGCAAAGCAGTGAAAAAATAATAAATAAAATATCAAATATACATAGTAAATCATGTAGAAAACGTCTACTAGAATTTACCTTCTATAATCAAAAAGCAAGTAGTTTCGTCTTCTCCAAGTGCATTTTTAGCAGTACAAGTATATTTTCCAGCATCATCAAGAGTACACGAAACAATTTCCACTGTGACCACACCATCAGCATGACACATGTTGTAATCATATTTATTTAACTCTTTACCGTCCTTAAACCACTTTACCTGAAATATTAAAGGAGAGTTACATTTTGATTAAAACGGAAACATACAAAACTATAAATTGCAATTAAGATATGTTTTTTTATTATTATTATGGGGAATTAAAACACGATTATATTGTATTAACTTAAATTTAGAAAACACTTGAACTACAAAATAAATACTGTACTACATATTAATTAATGCTGTTAATAGAGTTATAGGTAAGGCAATGTGCTATTAACCTAATTCCCCCTATATCAAACCAAAAAAAGAACAGTGGATACAGCATATGTTATGCTCAGTTGGTTCATTATTTCTCATAATATCCTCTGTTATTTGGCTGGGATGGCGATCTATTGGCAGGGAGAATGACGGTTACAATTACCAGTATGTGTCTCGCAAAAGTCAGCGCATTAATGAGAAAGTTGCACTGGCTATTTTAACTATGAATCCTTGTGCATGTACATCTAATGTTAGAATGCTTGGGTTGGAGAAATTCTCAACACGCTCCAATACATGTAGTGCAGGGTCCAAAAGCTGCTATGTTGCCTTTCTCAATGTCCATCTCGTGTTTTTTGAACTAAAGTGCCACCTAATTAAATTAAATTCATCTGCCGTGCTGTGTGTCTTATGTCTGTTAATTGCGTGTGTTCTATGGTCGATTTGTCTGTTTTGCTGGTCGAAAAACCCCAGTTTCTGGGGGGGAACCTTGCTATCTACGCCTGAGACCGACTAACTCAGCCACGTAGTGAAAAAAGCCCATTAAAGTTCCTCGCGTCATCGACGGGATTCGAACCCGGGCCTTTTCCACCCAGTATAGGGAGGACGGTGACGATACCACTGTGCTACCAGCGTAGACCTAAATAGCATTAATCTTGTTATCACCATTTTTGATCCAAAAATATTATGAATCTGTCCCTGGATCACTAAAACTGGTGAAACGACTATAATCCAGAGATATACTGATTGAAACAACCACATTAAACAACACTCTGTGTAGCTGTTAAAGACAATGAATTTGGTGGGTTGCCAGTATATATATTACTCTCCACAATACCTTAAATTCATCAAAATGATCATTACAGAGTGGAACCTACTTAGTCTATGAAGAGACACTAGTTCAGCAATTGAATTGAATTCAGCAACCAAAATAATCAATGTGAAATAGATCATGACTAAAAAGATAGAAATCTCATTCTAACTATCAATTCATCAATTTAACATTCAGCATTACAGACTTATCATCCACAATTAAATCTGGCTATTTAAACTGTCAAATTTGACCTTACATTCCGAATCCCATTCATTACTTCAAATGCCAGAAATACAGTCATTACCAGCAGACATGTCGAAATGTTGCCATTTGTCCCATCTACAGTTCTAAGGAGCATATTCAAGCAGATTCCTCAGTCAAAACTGCAAAGGAAGTCATCCAGCCTTTTCCAAAACATGTGAATTAGTAGTACTAGTAATGTCAAATGATGCAAGAAAGCAAGCTTATATAGAATCAGACAAAAGAAAAAAAAAAAAAACACAGTTCACCCCTTCTGCACCCTCCAAGAATTTGCCTAGTTTTCCATTGAATTTATTCAACCCATCCACTTCAACAACAACAGATGGAAGCCTGTTCCAACAATCAACCACCATATGGATAAAGCAAAACGTCCGCACGTCAATCCTGCAACAATCCTTCCTCAACTTGAATTTATGCTCCATTATACATGCAGTCTCAGCAAGTGGAAGAATACCATTAACATTCAGCTTACACAATCCATTCAAGGCTTCAAACACCTCAATCAGATCTCGAGAAACTGCAATTTGCAGACATAAAGCCTTTCTAGGTAAGAGCACCCTTTTGTTCCCATCCCCAATCTGGTTGCCCTTCTCTGCACCCGTTCCAGCAGATCTACATCCTTAAGTGAGGCCTCCAGCTCTGTATACAATACTCAAGATGCACCTAACCATCGCCGTATACAAAGAGATAATCACCTCCTTATTCTTGTTAGCAAAGTTTCTGTATATTATTGATAAACCCCATGAGCTGTCCTGGCAACATGTCTGCACTGTTCGGAGAATTTCATGTCTGACTGCAGAGTTAACCCCAGGTCTTTTTCATTCTCCACTACCCTGAGTGTAGTACCACAAAATTCCCCTGGGTTCCTGCTGCCCATGTGCAGTACCTTTCATTTGTCGATGTTAAACTTCAACTGCCATTTTTCAGATCATCGATCCAATTTCCTTAGATCTTGTTGCAGTAGTTCACCCTGAAGACCTTTGTATCATCTTGGAAACTTAAACGTTAAGCCTGACATCTCTTCATCAATATCATTGATGAATATTGGAAACAACAGTAGACCATCACTGAACCTGGGGAACTGCACTAATAACATTGGTAACTATTCTATGTCTTCTTCCACTTAAGCAAACGACCTTTGGAGGCCTTCCCATTTCTGTTACCCCACACAGAACTTTAAACACCACAAAAGGGGTTATTTCGGAATGGGACCTCCTTATTGTTACCGAGGATGAAATTGCTGAAGAACTTAAAGCACATCGTGTCATCAGTGCTAAACGAATTATGACTAAACAAGGTGGTATGCCTTACACCCACAAGAAATGTAATCCTTACCTTTAACACTCAAAATCTTAATGCATCAGTCAAAGCTGGCTACCTTTCCTGTTAGCTCTAACCATACATTCCAAATCCATTTAGATGCTTTAAATGCCAGAGGTATGGTCATTCTCAAACAGCATGTCAAGGAAAGGCCATTTGCCCCTCATGTGGCTCTCCGGACCACTGTCAAATTAAATTCACAGCAGTAAAACCAAACTGTTACTGCCAGGGTGCTCACCCTGCATATTCTAGAACTTGTGAATCATGAAAGATGGGTAATAAAATATTGAAGTACAAGGTAGAGGAAAATGTCTCAAACCAAGAAGCACGAAAACATACATTAAACGTGATATCTACCAAATCATACTCTAATGCAGTTAAAACCATTAAAGAGGTTTCAAAACAGATATATTACAATTCCTCCTAAATTATCTCTTGTCCAATGGGCCAGATCCATCCTGACAAATGGTGGGACAGTGACAGCAACAAAAACTGTGGGACAATGACAGCAACAAAGACGGAAAGTACATAAAATTCTACTAATACAAAGCCATCCAAGCCACAAAAAGACAATGCCCCGAAGTCAGCAACGCTAACAAAGGAGAAAGATGTACACCTTACACAGAATAAACCAACTGATCGAACTATGGAAATTGATGAGAACTCATAATGAAGTTGCAATTCTCCTGCTACATGCTGATGACGAGATGGACATCATTCGTCCAGTTTTTCCGAAACATGAAAAAAATATGAACAGGATCGAGGGGAAACAAAACAATCAGACCAGTCCACCTAAACCAAGTAAAACCAAAAATCATTTAATGGAACTGTAGAGGCCTAAGAAGCAATTTTATTGAATTAAAATATTTAATACACCAGCACTATCCTGCAAGCATTTTCTACAGGAAACATATTTATCCTCAAATTACACTCCACACTTCTTAATGTATACTCTATATAGACGGGACAGATGTTCTGAATCTCCGGCAAGAGGAGGAGTAGCCATTTTAGTTCGTAGAAACGTTCCATCCAAACCTATTCCGTTTGCACCAATCTAGAAGCAGTAACTGTTCGCATTGTTTTTGACATTACTCTCACTCTTGTGTCCATTTATATTCCATCAAATGCTTCACGTTCCAATGCAGAACTAGACGATTTACTAAATCAACTGCCTCAACCTGTATGTCTTCTATTTAATTTTCAGCGGTATACACTGAAAATAAATAACAGTAGTCTTCTTTAATAGAGAAGCGTTATTTATTTGAAGTAGTGCAATACCAACTATCTCGTTGTCAAGGCACCCACAATATGAGATACAATTAAAACGATGCCTTTCACACTACATACGTAGTTAAAATTTATGGGTAAACTGTGGTGTATCTACACCGATATTATATAGTCTAATTTATAAATAAACAAAACAGTAGTTGAAACAAAATATAATCTATTCAAAGGCTCTCTGGATATAACGCTTTGAGGAACGCACAGAAATCTCTTGACAACCGAACGCTTAGCATGCGGGCGGTGGACCCAGTCCTGGAAGTAAATTGTCAAAACTTGATTAATAACTTTGCATGGTAAAATATACAAACTATATTTTATTATACAAAGTTATTAATAACTTTACTTAGATAAAAATTTTAAGATGACACTGACCTACAATGATAATATAATTTATAATGATATAATACAAATTAAATTCAACATACTGTAACTTTCAGTCGTTAGATGCAAGTTTTCTTTTGTGCCCAGTGGCCAAATGGTAGGTTCGCCACTACACATTCATGGGTAGTATTGAATGATATGTCTGAATGAGTTATGTCTTAGTTAAGTATATAACCTCTGCAACAACAGAGTACGAGTTCCCACTGAGGTAAATCACATCTTGCAATTGAAAGAACTGTGTGTTGATTTTTAGCTTAAATAAAATATAAATGCTCAATGCATAATTTATTTTGCATTCAACATTGCATAATGCATAATATATTATGAGTTTAAAATACACTATAAAAATCGGTGTAAAAACACCATAGTGAACGCATAATGAAAAACTACATAAGCAGTGTAAAGACATCGATTTAATTATATCTCACGTCGTGTCTTCACAACGAGTTATCATGCATTGCACTACCTTGAATAAGTAACGCTTCACTAATAGAGAAGACTATTGTCACTTATTCTCAGTGGGCACCACCACTCACCTATCCTCGATGGTTGGGTACATACCCTGGTGTTGCAATCATGCCAACCAAGTTGTGAAGTTATTTCCACAATATTATGCCTTGAGCATTTATATTTTATTTAAGTATTATCTTTTGGCATCTCTCATATTGTAGAAATAAATCACAACTGGGTTGGCATGATTGCAACACCAGGGTACCTGCCCACCCACCGAGGATAGAGGGATGAGGTGCCCACCTGAGAATAAGTAACAATAGTCGTCTCTATTAGACGCGTTACTTATTCGAGGTGGTGCAATATGGTAACTCGTTGTGAAGGTAGTCACGGTTGGTTGGTTATTAGAAGTTTAATGGCGCATCAGCATCTAAGGCTATCATGCGCCAAGTCTAAGGTAATAAAATATAAATGTGTAAAAATATAAAATAGCGTATCTGGTTAATATATTATGCACAAAAATATGGCATAAAACATTTACAATATGTTAAATATTAGGGCAATCTAAATAAAACTATGTAGATTAATCAGTTGTAAAAATCTAAATACATCTGACACATTGTCATCGTCGGATAAAATCTGCCTGAGTGTATAGGGCTCAGACAGATGGTTAAAACACGAACGGCGTTCATTACTAAAATATGTACATTCGACTAAAATATGACGGATAGTTAAAATTGCTTTACAATGTCTACACACAGGACGATCATCAGCCTTCAGCAAATACGAATGCGTCAGGTGAGAATGTCCTATGCGTAGCCGAGCAAGAATTACTTCCTCCCGTCGGACCCTGCGCTGACTAGAATGCCAAAGCATTATTTCAGGCTTAATTTCATTCAGCTTGTTGGTAGGGCACCCATTCCAAAATTCTTGCCAACGCGCGCATAATTTTTTGTAGATCAGTTGCTTGCAGTCTGTATAGGGGACTGATAAGCGGATGCGACTTTGTGGCGTTGCTGATTTTGCTGCTGCATCAGCTAAGTCATTGCCTCTGATACCAACATGGCTAGGGATCCAACAAAAGCGAATATCGAAATTTAACTCTAAGAGGGAGTGTAATATTTGCTGCACTCGACATAACACTGGGTGAGTGTTTCTCACATTGGATAAGGCCTGTAATACGCTTAGAGAGTCCATATATAGCATGCACTTTTGGTAGTGGTGGGTTTTTATATGATCCAAGGCCAGTTCTACTGCGTGTAACTCTGCAGTGTATATGCTACATTCACTTGGAATACGACTACAGATCGTTTTATTTGGAAAGACACAAGCAGATCCCACAAACTCTTCAGATTTCGAGCCATCTGTATAAACCGGCAAGAATTCAGAGTATTCGGCAAGGTGTGCTGCAAAGAGTTGCCGATATATACATGGCGATGTGTTAGCTTTCAGCCAACTCCTAAGACTGAAGTCACAAGACGGAGATCGTATATTCCAAGGGGGAAGAACATGCTTGACTGACGTTGATATATTATCCAACGTGAAGCTAATATCATGAACCAGCTCTTAAATCCTGATACCAAAAGACCGACTGGCAGTTTTACGCGTATTATATAGATTTTCCCACCGTGGCATAAAAATAGATGTCCACGTAGGGTGGTCAGGCAGGGATTTTATTTTTATAGCATATTGTAACGACAATTGCTGACGTCGAAGCATCAATGGTGGTTCATTGGCTTCAACGTATAGACTTTGGACAGGCGAAGTACGGAAAGCCCCTGTGGCAATCCGAATGGCTTTATGGTGAATTGGGTCAAGCCATCGGAGTACAGAAATTCTAGCAGAAGAGTAAGCTTGGGAGCCGTAGTCAAGTTTAGAGCGAACAAGTGCTCGGTATAGACGCAATAATGTGCTTCTATCTGCTCCCCAAAAGTTGGAGGAGATAGCACTGAGCATGTTCAAACCCCTCATGCATTTTGCTCTAAGCTGACGGATATGGTGTAGGAATGTCAGTTTTTTATCAAAGATAAGTCCCAAAAATTTTGTTTCTGCTACCACAGGAATTGGATTTTGTCCAAGTCTAAGTTCCGGGTCAGGATGTAGATTCCGTTTGCGGCAGAAGTGTATGCAAACGGTCTTTTGCGCAGAAAACGTAAACCCATTGGTTAAAGCCCAGGAACTAAGGTAATTGAGTGCTTGTTGCAATTGTCGTTCAATAACTCTCATGCTACAGGAGTGACAGAAAATACTAAAATCATCAACGTACAAGGCACTATTTACTGAAGAAGGAAGCTGTTTTGTAATGGAGTTAACTTTGACTGCAAACAGCGTAACACTGAGGACAGAGCCTTGGGGAACTCCTTCCTCTTGACAAAAAAGGCGAGACAGACTGGATTTAACACGAACCTGGAAGAGTCGTTTAGATAAAAAATTTCTGATAAAAATAGGGAGGTGGCCTCTCAGACCCAAAGAATAGAGGTCTTTTAAAACACCATACCTCCAGGTTGTGTCATAAGCTTTTTCCATGTCAAAGAAGACTGATACCAAGTGCTCACGCTTTAAAAACGCATCGCGAATCGCTGTTTCCAGTCGGATTAAATGGTCCAAAGTGGAGCGATTCCTTCGGAAGCCGCACTGACGGGCATTCACCATTTTTTCCAAAATCTTACATAAGCAACTGGTCAGAGCAATTGGACGATAGTTGCTAGGAATTTTGGGATCTTTTCCTGGCTTTGGGAAAGCGAGGACAGTTGCCCTACGCCAAGAAACGGGAAATTGATCCTCCAAATAAATTCGGTTGTAGAGATGTAGCAACAGCTCTAGAGAGTGAGATGATAGATGTTTTATCATCTCATACTGAATTTCATCTGGCCCTGCGGCACTCACTTTCGAGGTAGCAAGTGCAATGGTTAATTCCACTTCACTAAAAGGCAGGTTATAAGTTTCGGCTTTACTTGAAGGGAAGTTAAGTTTTTGTTTCTCCGCTTTCTTCTTTAACACCAGAAACTCAGCAGAGTATGAAGTTTCAGCAGATATAGTGGAGAATACTTCTCCTAGAGCGTTGGCAATAGCAGTTGGGTCTGCTAATGTACAACCATTATGTTGCAACATAGATGAAGGGGCTGATTTGTATTTACCCTTCATCTTCCGAATTTTATCCCAGACAACTTTGGTACTGGTCATCTGGTTAATTCAGGATGTAAACTTGACCCAGCATTCCTTTTGGCTCTGTCGGCGTACAAATCGTGCTTTGGCACGGGCACGTTTAAAAGCTATAAGATTTGCGGTGGTGGGGTAACGTCGGAATTTTCCCCATGACCGATTTTGTAATTTTCTTGCTTCTTTACAATCTTGGTTCCACCATGGCTTTGGAAAGCGTGGAAATCTGGAGGATGTTTTTGGGATTGCAGTTGCCGCTGCGTGGATAATAGACTCTGTGATATACTTCACTGCTTCATCAATTGATTCCTGCTGAATTTGTACAGGATCAAATTCAGCGAGCAGTGAAAATTTAGTCCAGTCTGCTTCATCATACTTCCAGCGTGGAATTCTAAATGGATAACAAGGTTGTCCATTCAAAATGGTAGATATTACGGGGAAATGGTCACTTCCATAAGGATTCTGTTCCACTTCCCAGGACAGCAAAGGTAGCAGAGAGGGCGAACAGATGGAAAGATCGATGGCAGAGTAAGTACGGGTAGGCATATGGAAATAGGTGTTTATTCCCATATTTAGTAACGAAAGGACGTTATTGTGGAGAAAACGTTCAACAATACGACCTCGTTCATTAGTTTCTGCACTACCCCACAGAGTACTATGTCCATTAAAGTCTCCAAGAAGGCAAAAAGGAGAGGGCAATTGCGTAATAAGATCGTCGAGATCTACCTGGGAAATGTGTGTCCCAGGAGGCAAATATATAGAACATATTGTAAGTAAAGACCCTATTGCTAAACGAATGGCTACTGCTTCTAAGTTAGTGTTCAATTGAACTTGTGAGAAAGGGGTATGGTTGCCCACAAGGATTGCGACTCCTCCATGGGCCGGGCCATCCCCGTTTCTGTCTTTACGAACAAAAGTAAGATTTCGCAAGATGGGGTCATCATTTGCCTTTAGGTATGTTTCCTGCAAGCAAAAGCAAATAGGTTCGTATTTGCGCATTAGCATTTTGACATCCTCCATATTTCGTCGGAATCCACGACAATTCCATTGCAGTAATTTAGCCATTATTACTTGGAATTAGTGGATCCGTTGACTGGCTTCCGAAGTGATGCGGGTTTTGATTGGCTCGCTTTCGGTTTTATTCTGCCTTTGGGAAATTGAGGGCGCCCAATATCCATTTCTTCCTCTGGATGAAGATCCAGAATAGATTCTTCCACACTTTCAGCTTCTTCATTTACCTCCATTTCCTCCTGTACCTCACGAATAACAGGCGGGGTTTTAGTTGGAGGTGATTTTCCTTTAGGTGCTACTTCCTTGTGTGGTATTGAAATGGGAGTAGCGACTGCTTTATCTTGCTGTGCTTGTGTCAACAAGTATCTAGCTTGGGGTGCAAAAGAATCACGTGGCGATATTGAAATATCAGTTTGGGTCGAAATTGAAACCTTCCTCAAAACTGCTTGTGCATACGATTTTCCACTGTTTACTGGTGTTACCTGTTTCTTCGCTTCCACATATGGGATGTTCTTTTCCGTCTTGATTTTTTGAGTTTGTTTTTCGTCTTTCCATCTTTGGCATGCTCTTGAATATGCAGGGTGTTCACCGCCACAATTCAAGCATGCTGGTTTCGAGGCAGAACATTCCTTTGTATCATGTTCTTTTGCTCCACACCGGGCACAAGCAGGTAATCCACGACATGACATCTGAGAGTGGCCATATTTTTGGCATTTGAAACATCGCAACGGGTTTGGAATATACAGCCTTACAGGACAGTTCAAATAACCAGCCTTGATGGAAGTAGGCGGTTTAGGTGTGTTAAATGTAAGGATAAGAACCCTAGTTGGAACTAGTTTTCCCTCCTTACGCATAAATATCCTCTTAACGGCTGTAACTCCTTGATCTCTCAGTTCGGTGCATATCTCCTCTTCAGATGTTTCAAGGAGATCCCACTCGGCAATACGCCGCGCGATGTATTCAATGTCCTGTGTGGTGATATCTTAATTGGAATTCCCCCAAGAGATGTTGCTTGGAGGAGCAATTCTGAATGTCGCACTGAGGAAGTTTCAACTAAAAGGTCACCCGATCTAAGTCGTTTTACCGACTTCGGGGACCCTGCCAGCCCTTCAAGACCCTTCTGAATGAAGAAAGGCGACATTTTACCTATTTCCTTTTCACCGGTAGAATGTATGATAAGGAATCGAGGTACAGGAGGTGGTGCAGCTTCTGTTCGGTGTTTCTTTTTTGATGTTATATTATCATCATCAATTTCAGGTAGGGACCTCGTAGAGGCCCCAGAGGGGTTTGAAAGATTTAAATTACTCATAAGAGTAAAGAGAAAATTTCCGATGCCCTAAGTACCTCACCCACCACGGATCCCTACGAGGGGACGCCCACTCGTGAACTAGCAGGTACTGCGTACACGAATGGGACGCCGAGTTCGCTTAGAGCACCATACCCACGTTACCAATAAGTCTTTATCCCGTCCCAGGACCAAAGGGAGGGAGACTTATTGGAACGCAGTTGACCCTAGCAGTATAAAACCACCCGCCGATTGATCCCAGTCGAGCCGGTCCGGGACCGCCCGTCTTGTCGAAGCAGGGGCCAAAGTGGTGTATTAAGGCTGGGCCCCTCAACCACCAGGATCCCCCTTTCCGCTTCCACGGGTCGCGGCGCACGGCTGCACACGCCGGATTCCAATGGTGTAACCCTGGAACCAAGGTATGGGCGTTGGATCCCAGTGATGCTAATCTGGAAAACCAGCAGCATCACTGGGAGGTCCCCTCACCACGTACAGGTGCCCACGTTGAGGGGGGTAGTCACGATATGAGATACAGTTAAATCCATGCCTTTACACTGATGTAGTTTTTCATTATGAGTTCACTAGGGTGTATTTACACTGATATTTTATAGTTGATTTTTAGTAAATTTCATTTCACTGTAACAAGCAAATTTCACTGTAACAAGCAAATTTCATTGTAAAAAAACTGATTTTATCGTCTTTATTAATTTAAGACGTTGATATAAGTAAAGATTTATTGGGATTTCACATTTTATTTCTAGTCAGAGTTACCAGAATCAAATCATGTAAGTGGTTCAGCGAATATCAAAAGATTTCTTTAAAAAATAATAAAAAATAAATAAATTCCAATAAATTTCCATTTAGTCTTGTTACACTAATTTAATTCGAATATATGCAGCATAACACATTTTTCACAAATGATGTTATAACTTGTATTTATTTATTTTTTTTTACCACACAACAGTTACTGTAAATATAAGAAAGCAATTTGGATTGTTCACACAACAACCAGTTACTATTTCGTCAAAGACAGAATGTGAAAATCATATTAGAAGCAGATACTAGAGAGCACAACTGCAGCAGAAAACAACGGAATGCGGAAGAAACACTTTGAAGGTTTATACAGCTACCTAATTGGCAGGTCTTATATATAATTCTATACCTGTCAGTCGCAAAGGAAGTAGAACACATATCACATATATGGTACCTGGAATGTGTATCTAAGAAAAGAATTGGGATTGTAAAAAACCTGATGGATAAAAATGTGATACTTTAACACTAAAAGTATATCCAGCAACACAATGAATTTTGGAAACATCAAAATGTATGACTGGTGTTATCAATCACATCATATTATCTCAGGTAAGAGTAATTACTAATTTCTCAATTTTAAAATTATGGACACTCCACAAGCTCATGATTTCAGTATTATGATGTACTAAAGAAAATTACTTTGTGAATTTATTATACAAGTTAAAATATATGGTTTTACATTTCTTTAATTAAAAAAAATGTGCAATGAAAGGATTATTTGTTTAAAATTAAAAGAAGTAAGCATTTTAAAATAAAAAAAAATAAGCATTGGGAAAACCTTGCAAAAAATAAAGTCTGAGTAGAATTCATACCTCTGGTGTTGGTTTTCCTGACAAACAACAGAGAAGCTTTACCCCTAAACCAATTTGAATAACACGAGGCCGAAGATGGAATGTAAAACAAGGTGCACTGTCCGGTGGCTCTTCCCACAGTTTAGGTAAAGGTTCTCTTCTTCGCCTACAAAATATTAAAAGTTCATCAAGAAATTTTACTTATAACTACACTGGTGTGCAAAACGTAAGGACCATCACTATTTCTAAAGGTTACAACCACAAAATCAAACGAAACAGCCTGTGGCGATTTGCATAACTGTGCCGTTCAGTAGAAAGCTGGTGCACATCAAAAATTTGAATCGTGATGAGAGGACTCACATAAACAGATAAAAGCAGCAGTTCAGCAGTATATGTGCAAATTACCGAATGGTGAGCATGATCGTTACAGGTCTACGATTGGTTTCATACGGTGCTACGGACAACGAAATGGCCAGTAGACAACATCTAGATGATTTTACCCGGGGTTGAATAATTGGGAAGTTCGAGGAAGGTCGAAGTGCGAGGAGTGTGGCTGCAGAGTTCGGTATCGCCCATAGCATCGTCTCACGTGCGTGGTCGGTTTTCAAAACGACAGGTACAGCTGTTCGAAAGACGAGTGGTGGTCGTCCACGAAAAACAATGCCGAATGATGACCGTTATATACTCCTACAGGCCAAGAAGGACCGATACCAGACAGCGGGATCCATTGCAAACCAGCTGCACAAGACGCATGATATCGCGGTTTACTGTGGTCAGACGACTCCACAAAGGTGGACTGTTTGCCCGACGGCCAGTACACTATGTTCCTTTAACACCTGCCCATCGGAGACACCGTTTACAGTGGTGCATCGAACACAAGGACTGGACAGCAGTGCAATGGGGTAAGGTACTCTTTACTGATGAGAGTAGATTCAGTCTCAGCACCGATTCTGGACGACAGCTGATTTGGCGAGCGGTTGGCACACAGTATCACCCCGCAAACATCACGGAAAGGAATCGATATGGCGGTCGAGGTGTTCTCTACTCGGGAGGCGTTATCTTGGATGGACGTACACAACTCAGATACTGGAAGGCGGTACTGTAACCGGTGCACGCTAGTGTACAGTAGCGTGCACCGGTGTACTGAAGTAATCCTTCCCCATGTGTGTCTGTTCAGAGATACCATTGGCCCAAGTTCGTGTTTATGGATGATAATACCACATCCCATCGCACTGCAGCTCTTGATATGCTTTTGGAAAGTGAGGACATTGTTCGTATGGATTTTCCTACCAGTTCCGCCGATTGAAATCCCATCGAACACATATAGGACGCTCTGGGGAGATTTCTATCGGCACGTCCACACCCACCAGAAAATGTTCACCAGCTGAAGATGGCGCTGACAGAGGAACGGACGATGTTACCGCAAGAACTTATCAACAACATTGTTCAAAGTATGGATAGGTGGTGCAAAGCTTGCATTGACATTAGGGGTGGCCACATATCCTACTGAGGACAACCTCTTCCCTTCGTTCCATCTTTGGCAGCGATGCATCTGCATCTGTATCATAACAGCCAGTGCTATGTTGCCATTTTTTAATAAAGTTCCTCTGTACCGTTTTGTTTCCGTTGTTGTTTCCTTCGTCATTTCTGTACCTCACGAGGTTCCTTTGGTATGCTTTTTCTGTATCCAGGCCACTCCTATGAGAAGCTACAGGTGAAAACCTGACTGGCCCTTAAGTTTTGCACACCAGTGTATCACTCATTTGCAGAAATGAAGAAACGATATAAATACAGTAGAGGCGACAATACGTTGGAAATGCAATTTTGGAAAAATAGCCGAATTTACATAAAGAAATAAACTATTACAATGGTACTTACACGGCAATAAATAATTTTAATAAACGAGCATCATATTACAAACCCTTTAGTAGGTCCTTGTTCACATGAATAATGAGTCAGAATGTGGATAACATATACATCTATGAGCCAGAAAATTATGACCACCTACCTAATATGATGTTGGTCCTCCACATGCAGCCAAAACAGCTCGTTCCGGCGAGGAATGGCCGCTACAAGATTTCTAAATGTGTCTTGTGGTATCTGGTACCAACACGTAACCAGCAGATCCATTAACTCCTGTAAGGTCCGTGGTTGAGACGCCGCAGATCAGACTTGCTGTTCCAACACAAGCCACAGATGCTCGATGGGATTGATGTCTGGGGAATTCGGATGCCAGGGCAATACCTGGAGGTCTTCCCCATGTTCTGCGAACCAGACTCGAACAATCCGGGCAGTGTGGCATGGGGCATTATCCAGCTGAAAAATGGCACCGCCAGAGGGGAAGACCGTTGTCATGAAAGGGTGTACCTAGTCAGCAATAATGTGTAGGTAGTTCGTAGATGTCAGAGTGCCCGGCAGATGGATGACTGGATCCAGGGTATCCCAGCAGAACATCGCCCAAAGCATGACACCGCAGCCACCGGCTTGTTTTCGTCCCAGAGTGCATCTTGTTGCCATCACCCAAGTAAACGACGCACACATACCTGGCCGTCCGCATGGTGCAACAGGAAACGTGATCCATCGGAGCAGACGACCTTCTTCCAATCATTCAAGGTCCAGTTTCGATGCTCGCGTGCCTATTGTAAGCGCTGTCACCGGTGAATCGTGGTTAGCGTGAGTAGTTTATGGGCACTCGGAGCTGCCTGCTGCTACGCAGCTGCATTTTCAGCAGGGTTCGATGTACTGGGTGTTGTGACACATTACTTCCGTCACCAACATTCCAATTACTGGCGAGTTGCCACATACCATTCAGGGAAGCCTTCGGTCAACTCGAGCATCAATGAGCCATGGTCGTCCAACACCTCGCCGGTGGTTCGTGGGTTTCCCCTCCTCGGATCACTTTCGGTTGTACTGACCACGGCTCATCGTGAGTATCCCACGAGCCATGCCGTTTCGGATATGCTCTGACCCAGTCGTCTGGCCATCAGAATTTTGCCTTTGTCAAACTCGCTTAAGTATGCTGCCTTTCCCATCTGAAGAACAAGGGTAACACTGATTAATGGAGCGCAGTGTCAGGTTTTTATACCACGTCCCGACGAGCGAACGTGCTAGTTCACCTGCAGTTGCTTCGATTTTCATAACGACTCGCTGGTCATAATGTTTTGGCTCATTAGTGTATATCTACTGAACATCAATCTATGATCATCCGTATAAGCCGTGCAGACAGGGGCTTAAGCGCCGGGCTCTGGCCCTCATCTATAATGCTATATTTGTCCCAATAGTTTGCTATGGAGCCTCAGTATGGTGTACTAGGGCCTCTCTCGAACGAAATCGCCATAAACTAGACTCCATACAGCGTTATATGCGCCTTTCCGTAACAAGGGCGTGCCGTACAGTAAGCATACCAGTTCTATAGATGCTTGCTGGATGTATACCCCTACACCTAGCGGTAATAAGAAGAGGATTGTATCAACGGTTGAAGAAGAGTGTTCCCATCGAAACAGCAGGCATCACTCTTAACCTTGATAACCTCCATACTACATTTCTATTGACAGGCCCAGGACCCTTTAAAGGGAAGCTAACATCCCTAGGCATAGAAGATGATCCACTGTGTCACTGCGGGGCTGAATAAACGGGGGATCATGTATTGTATGACTGCCATGAATATTACGCGTCCCGGCTAAGGTTTGCCAATAAAATCCAAGATAATCCCCGGCATTGTGAGCACCTGATTATAATGGATGAGCAGCGATACGCCGCCTTTACTGAGTTTGCATAGTCTGTTTTCACTGCTAGACGGGTTAGGCACCAAAAAAAACAACCCATTGAAGATCAAAATAAGAAACTTCCTGGATATGACAGTCCTGTCAGAGATTAAAAAAAAAAAAAAAAAAAAAAAAAGACTCCTTCCTTGGTTCGTCTCACGAGTGACACAGCCACCAGCACATGCTTCTTGATTAGACCGGGGTTCGAGCCTGTGAGCTACCAAATACGGAGGATGCGGAAAGGTCAGGAAATGACCACCGCATATCCCCGGAGCAATATGGCCTTTCTCCGGGCATATGCGGTGGTATGCCCTGCATCTGGGGATGTATGCCCTGCATCTGGGGATATATACCCTGCACTGAGCAGTGCAGACGGTCTGCAAGAGTAGCTTATGGTGTCTTGTCAATGATATACAGGAATTTTTCTAGCAGCGATAAGGAGGTGATTATTCCTTGTATAAGGCAATGGTCAGGCCACACCTCGAGTACTGTATACAGGTCTGGAGGCCTCATTTTAAGAAGGATGTAGAGATGTTGGAACGAGTACAGAGAAGGGCAACAAGATTAGTGAATGGAACAAAGGGTTGCTCTTACGAAGTAAGGCGTAAATTTTGCAAATTACAGTGTCCGGAGACTAGGCACCTGCGAGGTGATCTGATTGAGGTGTATAAAGCCTTGAATGGTTTGAGCATGCTCAATGCTGATGGGATTCTTCCTCTTGCTCAGAATAATCGCCTGAGAGGGCATAAATTCAAACTGAGGAAAGACAGTTGTATGATAGATGTGCGGAAGTTTGCCTTTAGTCAGCGGGTGGTTGATTGCTGGAACAAACTTCCATCTGTTGTCGTAGAAGTTGATAGATTCAAGGTAGGACTTAAATAGATTCAAGGCAGAACTTGACAAATATTTGGAGCAAGTGGATGGGTGAAATAAGGGTGTTTTTTTTTTTTTTTGGCTGATGCTATAGAAGCTTGCTTTCTTGCATCATGTGCCTTTGCTAATGCTAATGATTTTCTAGAAATCTCTCTATGATAAATGGTGACAGTTTACTCACTGGTTGAGTACTTAAAGAATGGATAATGAGGAAAGTGGGATACTCCGGTTGGTTATTATCTTTTTTCAAGCGCTTATTTTGCGCATTTCCTTGATCCAAGTTATACCAATCTGTGGTATTTGAGCTCGGCGGCTCTAATGCTGGATAATTTTCTTTATCCCTGTCAGCTCCTTTTCGTCCTGGAGGGTTGGCTTTTCCACCCAGGTTACCGGCCCCGCCACGGGGAGGCAGGAACAGTGCCGCTTGTGGCCAAGCGTAGGAGTTAGTACGGTTAGTATATAATAAAGAAAAAGGTACTTTCCTTTTTCTGGCTCTCCTTTTATACTTTTAAAAAGTAAAGCTAATTAACAGAAATACTTTTAAACCGTAATAAACAAGGAAAAACTAAGTCGCTCTAGAAAAATCGCTCTATGAATCGCAATAAATATAGCACAAAAGATCGCTTGGCCTCAAGATCTTCTGTGCTATATTAGCCTCCAGATCTTCTGTGCTATATTGGCCTCAAGATCTTCGGTGCTATATTGGCCTCATGATCTTCTGTGCTATATTGGCCTCAAGATCTTCTGTGCTTGACTTGAAACCGCAAAAATTTTGCGGTTTCAAGTCAAGAAAAAAATATTTATAAAATTAGTTTCCTTCACTATTGTTTTAAATAATTTTAATAATCTTAAAATGTATTTATTGTAATGTAAAGTTTAATGTAATATGTATCTAATTAAATATATTTATGAAATGTAAATGATATGAATTGGCCGCCGTAGCCGAGTGGTCAGAAACGCGGGTGCACAAGTACAGGTGCACGCTAATTCAGTAACCCGCGTTCAAGCCCGTGACTGCTGAATACGGTGCTGTTTCTTGTATTCTCTCTACCTTGTGAACTCCTCTGACTGTGTGGTCGTCCCGGAGTATAAATAGAAAATTTATTTATTATGTAAATGTTAGGGCTTGGTTTTGTAAATAGAGTTGAAGACAATAAGGTTAAATTTTAGATCAGTGTAAACTCCTTAATTGTAGCCCATTAATGTTGTATGATAGAGGATTTGCATAAATTTGAAGAAAAAAAAAAAAAAAGATTGTAGTAAATTGCAGGTTAATAAACGACTGTTGTTGTTTGTTAGAATTTTCCATCATCAAATACTAAATGCATTCCTGAAAGTAAATTGTCAAAACTTGATTAATAACTTTGCATGATAAAATATATAAACTATATTTTATTATACAAAGTTATTAATAACTTTACTTAGATAAAAATTTTAAGATGGCACTGATAATATAATTTATAATGATATAATACAAATTAAATTAAACATACTGTAACTTTCAGTCGATGCTTGGAAAGTATTGAAACTTCGATCGGTAGTTTTTGCGCTTATTCGTTTCGACATTTTTATTTTGATGTTTCGATATATATATCCATATAAAATATCGAAATCGAAGTATGGATCGAAAGATTCTTTTACAGTTCAGAAGGTGCGCCCGTTCTGACTTCACCTGTTCGATATAAACTGCCATTAAAATTCGATGTCTTATTTCAGACATCAAACAGCCCTTTCGAAGGGACTCTGTGGCGATTTAGTTCGGGGTCAGCGCCCTTACGCAGATTTATAGGATATGCAAAGGACGCCGAAATAATCTTTCTGCCCGGGGAACGGTAATACCTTAATCCAGCTGTGCGGTACACGCATAGCTGTTTTTTACTTAGTAAAAAATTACCCCCAGGGGCTCACATCTGGTGAGTATGGGCTTGGCACACCCAGGGTTCTGAGCTGGATATCATCATTCTTCTCTTTCTTGGTGATTCCTTTCTGCTTCTCTCTCTCTCTCTCTCTCAGGGTAACATGGGAATTTTTTTTTGGCTGGTGCAGCATAAGCCTCAAGCTTCCTTGCACCATATGGCTAATAATAATAATAACAATAATAATAATAATAAATATTAAACAGCTATATAGAATTTAATTACAAAGGCAAGAGTAGCGAATGCGGCGGTGATATACATCTGGGAAAAGTTTGCTGTGAGCTAACGTGCAAAATGTGTTCTGCGGATTTCAATGAAACGCGAACGATATGACGATGGCACTGTCACTCACTTTAGAAAACAGTAAAGATTTAATATAAAGATTAATAAAAATCAATACCAGTAAAGACTACGTACAAGTTGATCCTCTGCTCTACTTGTTCAACTCCATCCTCTCTCATAAAGTGTTTCCTGCATCCTGGACCAAATACGCTCTCGCCCCACTACCTAAAGTTCAAATACCAAGCCAGCCGAAGCACTATAGACCGATATCCACTGCATTCACGCTCCTAAAGCTACTGGAAAAAATCCTTCTTCAGCATATAACACACCATCTTCTTCCACAACCATCAAAGCAACTCCATTATGTTCTCCCTAATAGATCAACTGTCTCCAACCTTCTGGCAGTCCAAACGGCAATTCTAAATGCATTTGAGGCCAGATCAGAAATGGCGGTTGTTTATGCCGATATCGAAGCTGCTTTTGATAGCCTCAACATCTCAGCCCTTCTGAATCTCCTAACCAATTTCTTTCGGATTAAAGGTGACGTTTTCGCTTTTCTGCACTCGCTCCTCTGGAATAGAACAGTGTACCTCACTCATCGCAACCTCTCCTATACCCGATCCATCAATGCAGGTGTGCCGCAAGGTGGCGTTTTATCGGGGCTACTTTTTTACCGCCCTCCTTATTCGGTTTGTGTGTAACAGAGATGATGTTATTACCAAGCCGACGATATAAAGTTCCTAACGGAAATACCACCATCAGCCGGCAGAGGAGTGATGACATCGGAAATCTGTAATAAGAGCACAGCTTTCTGTAGCCATCTCAACCATTTCGGTCTTAAACTGAACCCCCAAAAATCCGTTATTATGGTTTTTTCTCTCAAGAAGTGTCCCACATTCATACAACCCTCACTGGAGGGTGCAGTTATTCCAAGTGTAACTAAACACAAAGATTTCGGCGTAACCTTTGACCCAAACCTTAGGTTCAACTGTCACAGTGAATGTGTTCTACGCAAGATCAGCCGAATGCGCTGGATTGCCGTCAACATCTTCTTCATAACACAGACGCAAGAACTACAATCAGATATCTGAAAACGTTTGTGTATCCTACCTTTCTGTATGCCTCCGAAATATGGGCCTCCGCGGTTGGTTGGTTGGTTCTTGGGTTTTATTGGCGCATTAGCAACTAAGGCGCCAAAACCAGGTGATATAGAAAAAAATTTAATTTCACTGACCTAACTACTTAGGTATAAAATATAAAATAACAAAGGTATAAAATGTAAAAAAGATAAATCAATAAAGAAATAACAATAACATGTAAATTTTAAATACAAGTAAAAACCTTTATTGATTTAAAATAGCTAAAAACAGCAGACACATTGTCATTGTCGGATAAAATCAGATTGAGTGTATATGGCTCAGTCAGATGATTAAAAGCGGTAAAACGGATATTGCTAAAATCTGGACAATCAATTAAAATGTGTCTGATTGATAAAATTGTGCCAGAGGACTCACACATAGGAGGGTCATCAGCCCTCAGCAAAAACGAATGAGTCAAATGACTATATCCTATGCGGGTCCGGCAAGAACAACTTCCTCCTTACGATTCCTGCGCAGACTAGACTGCCACAGTTCAATTACAGGCTTTATACGATATAATTTATTCGCAGTCTGTCTATTCCACGAATTCTGCCATTGAGAGTATATCTTTTGGTGTATTATTTGCCTGTAGTCTGTATAGGGGACTAACAGGCAGCGATTATTATTGGGAATTGCTGATTTGGCTGCGGTGTCAGCCAAATCATTTCCACTAATCCCAACGTGGCTAGGAATCCAGCAGAAGCGGATATCATATTCACGTAGGAAGTGAATCTTCTGCTGAATGCTAGACAGAACTGGATGAGAATTATATCTCACAGTTATTAAAGCCTATAAAACGCTGAGAGAGTCAGAATATAAAATGAACCGTTGGTATTGGCATTTACTAATGTGATCCAAGGCTAACTCTATAGCGTGCAGCTCTGCAGTAAATATGCTGCATTCAGAGAAAATCTGCTCCGATGTACTGCTGTCTGTAAAGACAGCAGCAGATCCTACATATGATTCCGACTTCGAACCGTCTGTGTAAACTGGCGCGAAGTCAGAATGTTGAGTTCGGTGTGCTGAATAAAGCTGCAGGTAGACAGAAGATGCAGTGTCCGACTTTCCCCAATTTCTAAGGGCGAAGTCACATGTTGGAACATGAGCATGCCAGGGTGGAAGGGGTTGCTTTGGTGTTTGGGCAACCTTGATATTAAGTCCTTTGAGTAACTCTTGGAGACCAATACCAAAAGGACGATTGTCAGTCTTACGGGTGTTGTACAAATTTTCCCATCGTGGCTCAAAAACGAATGGCCACCAGGGATGGTGTGTCAGGGATTTCAGTTTTAAGGCGTACTTTAGAGACAACTGCTTACGTCGAAGTGATAACGGTGGTTCGTTTGCTTCGACGTATAAGCTCTGGACAGGAGATGATCGAAATGCACCAGTAGCGATACGGAGAGCCTGATGATGGACAGGATCCAGCAATCGAAGTACACTGTCTCTGGCCGAATTGTATACCAGGGACCCGTAATCTAGTCTGGATCGTACAAGTGCACGGTAGATGCGTAGTAGGGTGCATTTATCCGCACCCCAAGATGTTGAGGAAAGAGAGCGCAGAATATTCAGCCCTCTTGTGCACTTTGTGCGGAGTTGACGGATGTGATCCAGAAAGGTCAGCTTTTTATCGAATACGAGTCCCAAGAATTTTGTGTCCGCCGCTACTGGAATAGCATTTTGTCCGAGCCTTAATTCAGGTTCAGGATGAAGATTACGCTTACGACAAAAATGTACGCAAACGGTCTTCTCCGGCGAGAACCTGAAGCCATTAGCAAGTGCCCAGGAATTAAGGCGATCGATGGCTTTTTGCAGTTGTCTTTCAATAACCCTCATGTTGCATGACTGACAAAATATGCTAAAGTCATCAACATAGAGGGCACTGTTTACAGTTGGAGGAAGTTGTTCTGTGATGGAATTTACTTTGATGGCGAAAAGCTTGGCACTTAAAACTGATCTTTGTGGTACTCACTCCTCTTGGGCGAAGGAACGAGAGAGTGAGGATCCCACACGAACTTGGAAAGATCGATTGGCTAAAAAGTTTTAATAAAAATGGGGAGTTGCCCTCTAAGACCAAGGCTATGCAAATCTTTTAAGATACCAAATCTCCAAGTTGTGTCATACGCTTTTTCCATGTCAAACAATACAGACACTAAATGTTCACGTTTTAGGAAAGCAACCCGGATGGATGTTTCCAGTCTAATAAGATGGTCCAAAGTGAACCGGTTCCTTCGGAAGCCGCAGTAGATGTTGGAGAGAAGGTCATTTGATTCTAAAAACCAGATTAAACGAAAATTTACCATTCTCTCCAGGATTCTGCACAGACAGCTTGTCAGAGCAATAGGACGATAGTTAGTAGTGACTTTTGGATCCTTTCCTGGCTTAGGAAAGACAAGAAAGATTGCCTTGCGCCAGGAATCCGGAAACTGCCCTTCAATAAAGATTCTGTTATATAGAAGGAGCATATAATCCATAGATTTTAGTGAAAGATGCTTAATCATTTCATAATGGATACCATCTGGTTCGACAGCACTTGCTTTGGAAAGAGTGAGGGCTCTTTTCAGTTCCTCCATAAGGAATGCCCCGTTGTAGGGATAAAGGCTCTTAGACTTTAAATTAAGAGCCTGTTATTCAATTTTGTGTTTCAGGACCAGGAACTCTGGGGAATACGAAGATGTTGCAGATATGTTAGAGAATGTTTCCCGAAGAGAATTCGCTATTGCAGTTGGATCTGCAATAGTGCATCAATTATAATCTAGGATTGAAGAAGGGTGGGATGTATATTTTTCCTTCATTTTCTGGATTTTATCCCAGACCATTTTACTACTAGTGGACTGAGTAATTGATGAAGTAAAACGGATCCACGATTCCTTTTGACTCTGACGGCGGATATAGCGTGCTTTAGCTCGTGCGCGTTTGAAGGCTATATGGTTGGTCGTGGTAGGATATGGGCGGAATATCCCCCACGCTTTGTTTTGATTTTTTTTTTTTTGCTGCTGTGCATTGTGAATTCCACCAAGGTTTGAGAAATGGTGGAAACCGGGCAGATGTTTTTGGAACAGCATTCGCAGCTGCTTGGACGATAATTTCTGTGATGTACGTTACTGCATCATTGATAGGCTCCTGGCTGACGGTACTGAGGTCACAATTTTCCTGATGTTGGAAAGCAGACCAGTCAGCCTGATCAATCTTCCACCGTGGTAGCCTGAAAGGAAGACACGGTCTCACACTGTATAACGAGGTTATCACAGGGAAGTGATCACTTCCGTATGGGTTCTCCTCCACTTCCCAAGTGAGTGAAGGGAGCAGAGAAGGGGAGCAGATAGAGAGATCAATGGCAGAAAACGTACGGGTAGGTATGTGGAAGAAGGTATTTGTTACAGTATTTAGAAGGGAAAGGTCGTTGTCATTTAGCATCCGCTCTATGACTCGTCCCTTTCCATTGTTGTTAGCACTAGCCCACAGGGTGTTATGTCCACTAAAATCCCCGAGATGTAAAAGAGGGGGAGGCAACTGCGTTACAAGATCATCAAGGTCTTCCTGGGAGATGTCAGTCCCAGGTGGCAAAAAAATAGAGCACACAGATAATAAAAATCCCACTGTAAGGCGAATTGCAACAGCCTCCATGCTAGTTGTAATTAGCAAGGGCTGAACTGGGGTCTGGTTTCCCACAAGGATAGCCATTCCTCCATGAGCAATTCCGACCATCCGCAATTCTGTCCTTACGAAAAAATGTTATGTTATGCATGGTGGGGTTATCATTTGCCTTTAGGTAAGCAAAAGCAAACTGGCTCGTGCTTTTGCAGGAGGGCATTGATGTCATCTGTATTTCGCCGGACTCCACGACAATTCCATTGTAGGAATTTAGCCATTATTTTGGCTTGGTGAGTCCATCAGTCGGCTTCCGAGGTGCTGAGGGCTTACATTTCTCAGTCTTGAATTTATCTTTTTTCGGGAAGAATGGACGCTGTCCCGTGTCCATTTCTTCCTCCGCAAAGAGTTCCAAGACTGATTCATCCGGTACCTCCTTGTTCTCTAAATCCATTGTTTCTGTTATTACTGGAGGCTCTTTACCACTTGGTTTTGTTAGTGGTGGAGCACTAGGAGGTACGGATATAGGAGTGGCAGCTGACTGTGTTTTTTTGGTGGGCTTTTGTGAACTCAATAAATAGCGTGCAATCGGAGTGAACGACTCTCTTGGTGGTATAGTCATCTCAGTTTGTGTCCCGATAGTGCACTTAGCAGAAACCTTCTGGGCATATGAAGGTTTCCCGCTATTTATTGGTTGGATACGTTTCCTGGCCTCTGGGTAGGAGATATTCAGCTCTGTTTTTAACTTTTGGATCTCTTTTTTCATCCTTCCACCGCTGGCATGCTCTAGAGTAGGCGGGGTGCTCTTCTTGGCAGTTGACACAGATCGATTTTGGCGCTGAACATTCCTTGTTCTCTTGGTCTTTAACACCACATCGAGCACAGGCAGGGTTACCACGACAAGATGTTTGTGAGTGGCCGTATTTTTGGCATCTAAAACACCTCAGTGGGTTTGGGATATAAATCCTCACTGGGCAGTTTAGATAGCCTGCCTTGATGGAACTTGGAGGCCGTGGGGTGTTAAATGTTAGGATGAGAACTCGGGTAGGGACGAGATTCCCATTATTTCTCATTGATATTCTCTTAACAGCTGTCACTCCTTGGTCTTTTAATTCAGAGCAGATCTCTTCTTCAGAAACATGAAGGAGGCCCCACTCTGATATAACACCACGTGAAGAATTCAGAGTTTTGTGGGGGGGGTTACAATGATAGGTATTCCCCCTATGGATGTAGACTTTATGATTTTTTCCGTTTGTTTTGTGGTAGAAGCTTCGACCAAAAGGTCGCCAGAACGCAGTCTTTTTACAGATTTAGGTGATCCTGCCAACCCCCCTAATCCTTTCTGGATAAAGAAGGGTGACATCTTTCCAATTGACTGCTCTCCGGTGGAATGGAGAATGAGGAAAAGCGGTGTCACTGATGGTGGTGGTGGTGTATCCTCAGTCCTGGCTCTTTTTGCAGAGGTGTTATCTGCGTCATGATCTCGGTTAGGTAGGGGCCATGTTGGGGCCCCAGAGGAAGAAGGATTTATAATACTCATAGGAGTAAGATAAAAATTTCCGATGCCCTAAGTACCTCACCCACCACGGATCCCTACGAGGGGACGCCCACTCGTGAACTAGCAGGTACTGCGTACACGAATGGGACGCCAGGTTAGCTTAGAGGCACCATACCCACGTTTCCAATAAGCTTTGATCCCGTCCCAGGACCAAAGGGAGGGAGACTTATTGGAACGCAGTTGACCCTAGCAGTAAGAACCACCCGCCGATTGATCCCAGTCGGGCCGGTCCGGGACCACCCGTCTTGTCGAAGCAGGGGCCAAAGTGGTGTATTAAGGCTGGACCCCTCAACCACCAGGATCCCCCTTTCCGAATTCCACGGGTCGCGGCGCACGGCTGCACACTCCAGATTCCAAAGATGTAACCCTGGAACCAAGGTATGGGCGTTAGATCCCAGTGATGCTAGCAGCGTCACTGGGAGGTCCCCTCACCACGTACAGGTGCCCACGTCGAGGGGGCCTCCGCGGTACCTTCTCTCATGAAGCCCATCCTCGCCAGCGAATACTGGATACTGAAGTGGGCAACCCGCAAACATCGACTCCCCCCAACAGAGGACCACCAGCATGGCTGACCAACTTCAAATCCCGCGGCTGCCTCAAATAATCGGCATGAGGAGAACTGTGACCACAGTCAAAATGCTGGTTAGCAAAATCAACTCCAATGAGTTCTGGGATATATGTCAGTGGCATGTTCCACTTCCTTCCCTAAGAGCCACCCCTCTTTTTAAGCTACAACGGAACAGGCTGAAGATCAGTGACAGATTCCTACCTGGCCAAGTACTTCCTACAATACAAGCCCTGCTAATGATCGGGGTTGACCTCCAGAAATTCGCTTCGGATCGCAATTACAGGCGCTCGTTGGCCGAACTTGTTCCCCTTTTGTTTGGCCCCTGATGTCTACTCGTACGATAGCTCCACCTGCTATCTGCTATGAGGCGCAGAACGGCACGTCGGTGGCACATCGACGAACTGTTTCACAAGAAAATGCGAGACCAAACAACTTAATGCACGCCTGTGAAATATTCTGACTTGTGTGAATATTCTGAAATATGTGCTTTGTACACCGTTTACATAGTTGTGTATATGAGTATATACACAACTATGTATATACTCATATCTATTGAATGGTTAATGCTAAGTTTTTAAGCTAATTTCATGTTATGTTATCTTTTTGTTATACTGTACATATTTTT
This sequence comes from Mastigoproctus giganteus, assembly GCF_048544385.1. Classification (NCBI taxonomy): domain Eukaryota; kingdom Metazoa; phylum Arthropoda; class Arachnida; order Uropygi; family Thelyphonidae; genus Mastigoproctus; species Mastigoproctus giganteus. Next base: position 147,545,108 of record NC_143578.1, read on the forward strand.
ATATTACTCTATATCATTGTCAAGCCCCTGGCCTCCTGGCTGTGGCGGGAACATTATTGTATCTTTACTGTACAATAAAGATTTTCTCTCTTAATTCAAATGCATCATATCAGTACACAGTCAAACTCTGAATTAGCGAATTTATGCAAAGCGGCATCGTTTAAGTTATATCTCATATTGTGAATACCTTCATAATGAGTTGCCATGATATTGCACTACTTCGAATAAGTAACGCTTCACCAAAGGAGAAAACTGTTACTTATTCTTAGCAGATACCACCACCCAGACGGCACCGTTTCAGGGCAATTTTGTATATGTGAGGGATAATAACTCGACTATCCACTTGTCCTTAGACTTAGAAAAGAAAAAAGGTAGAGGGAAAGTAATAGTAGGAGTAGAAGAGGAAAAGAAACGGTGTAGAAGAATGAAAGGGACAGTACTGTAACTCCTTCAACTCACACCACTCAAAAAGGCAACGCTTCCCCAGTGGAGAAGGAGTGTTGTTACCTATTCTTGGAAACTCAGGACATCATCAGGCTCCCCCTGGTGCCGTTTCAGGGCTATTTTGTATTTGTGTGGGATAATAACTCGACTATCCAGTTGTCCCTATTAGACTTAGAAAAGCAAAAAGGTAGAGGGAAAGTAATAGCAGGAGTGGAAGAGGAAAAGAAACAGTGTAGAAGAATGAAAAGGACAGTAACTCCTTCAACTCACACCACTCAAAAACTCATAAACTCCTCGAATAGGCAACGCTTCCCCAGTGGGGAAGACTGTTATTACCTATTTTCGGAAACTCCAGACATCATCAGGCTCCCCCTGGTACCGTTTCAGGGCTATTTAGCCCTTCTTCGGTGGGTGGGTAGGTACCCAAGTGAAGCAATGATGGCAAAACAGTTATAAAGTATAACTTCACAATATGAGAGATGCCTGATGGTGTATAAGATGAATTAAGACTAAGTTGCATTAAGGGCTTATGCCTCAGGCTGCGAGAGAATTAGACTACGTACAAATTAGTGCAAATGCATTATATTAGTCTAATTCTTTTGCAGCCTCAGGCATAAGCCCTTAATGCATCTTAGTCTTAATTCATCTTATACACCAGCAGGCATCTCTCATATTGTGAAGTTATACTTCATAACTGTTTTGCCATCATTGCCACCCACACACCGAAGAAGGGCCAAATAGCCCCAAACGGTGACGTCTGGGGGGGGGGGGGGGCCTGATGGCCACTGAGTTTCCTCGAATAGGTAACAACAATCTACTCTAATGGGGAAGCGTTGCCTATTCGAGGAATATATGAGCTTTGAGTGTGAGTTGAAGGAGCAACTGTCCCTTTCTTCCTTCTACGGCATTTCCTTCCTCTACCTCTCCTACTATCTCCTTCCTACATGTTTATCTCTTTTCTAAGTCTAATAGGGATAGTATGAGGATAACCGAGAACTTTATCCCATACCATATTTCAAAACGGTGACATCTGGGGGACCTGATGGCCACGGAGTTCAAAGAATAGGTAAAAACAATCTTCTCCATTGGGGAAGCGTTGTCTATTCGGGGAATTTATGGGTTTTTAAGTGGTGTGAAGGAGTTGGTTGGTTGGTTTAATGGGATTTTATTGGCACAAGGGCAACTAAGGCCAAATTGTGCCTGTCACAGTAATTCTGCAAATGATATATATATATATATATTTTTTTTTTTTTTTTTTTTTTTTTTTCCCAGTCATATGTCAGATAAGTTCATATAAATGAATTTGTTTTAAAAAATTAAATAAATCGTGTAAATTTGCGTCATCACTGAGAATATGATTCATCTGTAATGAATTGTTTTGAGTTAAAACAGATTTAAAATTTGTTTGTCGAGCAGCATGATTGTAGGGACACTCGAGGAGAATGTGTTTCACTGTAAGTAGGGCAGAACAATGTTGACAGTGAGGAGGTTGATCCCCTGTTAACAAATGGAGGTGGGTCAGATGGGAATGGCCAATGCGTGTCCTTGCAAGAACAACCTCTTCTCGTCTGTTTAATCGCGAACTAGATTTCCAGTATTGTGGCTTTTGCTTTATTTGAAAAAGTTTGTTATGTGTCTGTTGCTGCCATACTGATGTCCATTGGTCAATACATAACTGTTTTATGATGAGTTTACAGCCCATATAAGGAATCGAGGCAAGTGAAGACATTGGGTTGATTGGATTTTTTGCTGCTTGATCTGCTTTTTCATTTCCCTGGATTCCAGCATGCCCGGGAATCCAGCAGAATCTTACGTCTGTGTTGTGCTCTGTTAGATTAATTAACTCTGCTCTGATTTCTTTCAGGATAGGGTGAGAGTTCGGACATTTATGTTGTAAAGAGGTTACTGCACTTAAGGAATCGGTATAGATTATTATCTCTTCATTAGACCTGTTTTTGATGTGTTCGATAGCCATTTTTATTGCATGAAGTTCAGCGGTGTAAATACTGCAACTTGGGAAAAGTTTTTGAGAGATTGTACAAGTGGGAAGAACTACAGCAGCGCCCACATCTGTATCAGATTTGGATCCATCAGTATATATTTGCAGACAATGTTTGTTTGCTGATGCATGAGCTAAATGTAGCTGCTGTACATTTTCATTGTTCAGCGCCTGTTTTCCCCATTTTCTAAAATAGTCATCACATAAAGTTTTAAAAGTGGACCATGGAGGCTCTATTTCTCCGGTATCTTGGTGGATATTGTCGAGTGGGACACTCCAATACTGAGCAACATAGTTCAATCTGATTCCGGCAGGTTTATTTTCATTTGGTTTATTCCTGTAGAAATTTATGAAAGACGGGTTAAAGAGGAAAGGACAGATAGGATGTGAGGGCATACTCCGAAGTTTTGCAGCGTACGTAAGCAGCAGCATCTGTCTCCTTAAGGATAATGGAGGTTCATGTGCGTCGATATATAGACTATGCACTGGAGATGTTCGGAAGGCACCTAGAGCTATTCTAAGTGCATTATGTTGAACGGTATTTAGGGACTGTAATGCTGACTTTCTAGCTGAGTCATATACGGGTGCACCATAGTCTAGTCTGGGTCGGATTATGGTTTTATATAAGTGGAGAAGGGAGTATCGGTCAGCTCCCCAGGATATTGCAGAAAGAACTCTAAGGATATTCATTTTTTTCAAACAAATAGTTCGTACATGCTGTATGTGTTTCAGGAAGTTTAATTTCTTGTCCAATATTAAACCTAGGAATTTAATATTGTCACTGACTGGAATAGCATGATTTCCAAGGCGCAATTCAGGATCAGGGTGCAGTTTTCGTTTCTTGCAGAAGTGTATAGCAAAAGTTTTCTGAGGAGATAGTCGGTAGCCATTTTGTAACATCCATGATTGCGTTTTGTTTATTGACAGTTGGAGTTTCCTTTCAATGGAGAACATATTTTGTGAGTGACTGGATATAGTGAGATCGTCAGCATAAAGATAAGTTTCTACTGAATTCGGGATTGCTGTTGTTAGAGTGTGTATTCTAACTGCGAAGAGTGTGGCACTGAGGACTGACCCTTGTGGGACTCCTTCCTCTTGTATGCAGATTTTCGAGAGTGAACTTTGAAAACGAACCTGAAAGGTTCGATATTCGAGAAAGCTCTGAATTAATGATGGTAAATGCCCTCTTAGTCCTAGGGCATGTAAGTCACGAAGGATGCCATGACGCCACGTGGTTTCAAAAGCTTTCTCTATATCTAAGCTCACCATGACCAGATGTTCATTCTTTATGAATGCATTTCGCACATTTGCCTCAGCCTTAATCATAAGATCTAGGGTAGACCTCTTTTTACGAAATCCAAACTGATCGTTGTTCATAGTAGTTTGAGTTTCAAGATACCAGGTGAGGCGACTGTGTACCATTTTTTCCAGAGTTTTACCCAGACAGCTAGTAAGTGAGATTGGTCTATAATTATGCGGGTCTGATTGGTCTTTTCCTGGTTTTGGAATGGGTAGAACAACAGAATGTCTCCAGGAAATAGGAAAGTAATTTGCAACAAATATTCGATTGAAAAGTTTTAGGATGGAGTAGCGTGTGCCCTCATTTAGATTCTTTAACATTAGGTAATATATGCCGTCTGGACCAGGTGCACTATTGGCTGAATTTTTTAAGGATTCTTCTAATTCATACATGGTTAGTGGTTTATTGTAAGAGAGGGCTGACTTCGTTCCGAAATTTATTTTATATTTTTCAGTTACTGTTTTGGCTTTTAGGAAAGTTTGATCATATGCGGTTGAGGCAGAATGGCGAGCAAAAGATTCCGCGAGGATGTTTGCAATATCCTCTGGAAGGGTGATCTCCTGTCCTTTATGGACAATGATTGGGGAAGGAATAGATGGAAACTTACCAGTGAGGCATCTTATTTTTCGCCAGATAAGTCCTGCACTTGTGTCTTTAGTGACAGATGAAGCAAAACGAATCCAAGATTCCTTTTTAGCTTTTCGCCGGGTGTAGCGGGCATGGGCTTTTAGTTTCTTGTATGTAATGAGATTAGCAGTGGTTGGATTCTTTCGAAACTGATTCCACGCCTTGTTCTTCTCTCTCTTAGCAGTGTTACATGCTGAATTCCACCAATAGTTTTTGTGTTTGGATCCTTTATTTGAAGTTCGAGGAATGGTAGTAGCAGCAGCTGTCAAGATTTGTTCTGTGATATGTTTAACGGCGTTATCAATGGAGTGATGTTGGATAATATCATCCTCTAATGTAATACTAGATGCATATTTATTCCAGTCAGCTTTTGAGAATTTCCATTTAGATTGACTGCTTACTGGTAAGTTTGTCCTTGTGCAGAGCTTACAGATTATAGGAAAATGATCACTATTTAATGGGTTCTCTGAGACTCTCCAATCGATGTCAGGAAATAATGTGGGTGAGCATATCGACAGGTCTATAGCAGAGGTTGAGCCTGTTGGAAAATGGACATAGGTGTGGGAGCCTGTGTTAAGCAGAGTGAGATTATTCTTTACAAGAAAAGCCTCTATCGTGCGTCCCCGATTGTCTGTCTGTAAGGATCCCCATAACTGGTGATGCGCATTAAAATCGCCCAACAAGCAGAACGGAGAGGGTAGTTGTAGGATAAGGTCATTTAGTTCAGTTATCGAGCAGTTCTGATTTGGTGAGATATATATTGATACAAGTGTAAGCGTTTTACCAAGAGCAAGGCGTACTGCAACAACTTCTAAAGTGGTTTGTAGGGGTATACGTCTGGAAGGGATTTTACTATCAATCAGTATAGCTACACCACCATGTGGAGAGATCCTGTCATGCCTGAATATTGTATAGTTTTTAATTGACAGTGTTACTTGGGGAGAAAGATTCGTTTCTTGTAGACAGATGCCTACTGGATGATGCTGATTTATCATGTCGTGAATATCATCTATGTTGGTACGGAGGCCTCTACAATTCCATTGAATCAACTGGTCCATTATTTAGTTTTTGAAGTAGGTGTTTCTGACTGTTTTTTAGATCCAATCTGTTTATGGCGTTCCAATTTTATTTTATCTTTTCTCGGGAAAGTGGGTCGTGCAGTATCCATGTCTTCTTCAGCATGTAGTTCTAAAAATGTTTCATCGTTATTAGTTTTGTCATCGATTTCCATATCTGCGGTTAGAATCTTTTGAGGTTTAATATTTCTCCTACTCTCATTATCTGAGTGTGATGGAGTAATAGTTGGTGGTACGGTGACTGGGGTATTATTTGCTTGGTCTTTTACATGTTCTTTAGGGGGCTCCAGCGGACTCGCTAGGACAGCTCGTGCCCAAACGGAAATGGATGTAGCTGGTGGTATGGACACTTCAGTTTGACTTCCTTCCGATTTGTGTTTTTGTGTTGCGGCTGCATATGTGAGTTTCGGTACTGAGAGTAAAACTTGTTTCCTTGCTTCTTGGTAAGTCACTTTGTTTTCTATTTTGTACTTTTGAATCTTCTTTCCAGTTTTCCAGGTTTCACAGATTTTCGAGTAAGCTGGATGGTTACCTTTACAGTTTGGACATACTGATGTTTCTGCTGGGCAGTCTGTTTGTGTGTGTTCCTTAGATCCACAGTTGGGGCACACTGAAACCCCTCTACACACTGTTTGAGCATGGCCAAATTTTTGGCACTTGAAGCACCTGAGAGGGTTGGGGATATAAGGTCGAATATGGCAGTTCAGATATCCAGCCTTAACTGTAGCTGGAAGAATTGGCGTAGAAAAGGTCAGTATAACACTGCGAGTGGGAACTAATTCACCGTCTTTCTTGATTTTAATTCGCTTTGCCTGTACAACTTTTTGATCTTGTAGCTCTTGGACTAATTCCTCTTCGGTAACATTTATTAAGTCCCATTCAGACAGCACCCCTTTGGATGAATTTAAGGTGGAATGTGGAGTAACTGTGACAGGAATATTTGCGAATTTTGAAATTCTTTGCAGGGCTTCAGAGTGCCTGCTATTCATTGTCTCTATGAGTAGATCTCCAGAGCGGAGTCTTTTCACCATTTTAGGCGGTCCAGCAGCATTCTCGAGACATTTCTGGATAAGAAATGGAGAAAGTGCACCTACTTGTTGACTTGTTTGAGAATGTATAATAAGAAACAGTGGTGTTTCCTTTTTGGATCCTTCTGTTCTTTGTCTCTTGGGATGGGAACTGTCAAAGTCAGTTTGATCTGTCCTTGAATAAGTTGAGGCATGAGGCTCAACAGATGGGTTACGGACTTCGTGATCCATGTTTGCTCCTTTTAGCCCTTGGCAGAGAGCCTTTTCTGCCAAGATTTCCGGCCCCGCCACGGGGAGGCAGGAGCAGTGCCGCTAGAGTGACCAAGCGGTGTAAGTTAGTTTGTTAGTTTTAAGGAAAGAAAAAAAGAAAGGTGGTTTTCCTTTCTGTAACTTACTTACAGTTCGTAAGAGTAAGTTAACAATAAATACCTTTAAACGTAAGAAAAACTTTCCAAATTAACAAGAACTGTCGCAGTGAGAAAACGCTTTGTAAATAGCTCAGAGAATCGCTTGATCACAATAACGCTTGGCACCCGGGGCCGTGTGAAGGAGTAACTGTCCCTTTCTTCCTCTCTTACTATCACCTTCCTACATATTTTTTGCTTTCATAAGTCTAAAGGGATAGTATCAGGATAACAGAGATCTTTATCCCATACCATATTTCAAACGGTGCCGTCTGGGTGGTGGTATCTGCTGAGAATAAGTAACAATAGTCTTCTCCTTTAGTGAAGCGTTACTTATTCGAAGTATGGCAATATCATGGCAACTCGTTGTGAAGGTATTCACAATATGAGATATAACTTAAATGATGCCGCCTTACATAAATTTGCTAATTCAGAGTTTGACTGTGTACTAATGATACATTTGCACTAACTTGTACGTAGTCTAATTCTCTCTTAGGCTGGGGCATAAGCCCTTAATTTTTTTTTTTTTTTTTTGGTAGTTGTTGGCGCATCGGCTTCTGTGGCCATAATGCACCTCCCAAGGTTTTTGCAGTACTTTGATCCAAGCCCGAGGCGGGATTCGAACCCGCGACCTTTGGGTTGCCAGTCAGGCACTTCACCCACCTGGCTAGCCCGGTCGGCTTAAGCCCTTAATGCATCTTACCAGTAAAGATTGATTTTCAAAGAATTTAACTGACTTGTATTGCTGATAGAATCGAAAGCAAAAATATGAACCAAAATGCCACCTTTCCTTGTTAACAATGTAGTAAAAGGTGACTGCTCTTTCAAAAACGATGACTATTGTGAGAGGACTACATAAAAACCTCATGAGCGTCACGTAGGTTGATAACTGGCGAACTTATTTAGCACATTTTGCTCTGAGCATTTCTACATACAATGAAGGTACAGCGATATTTACATACAAATACAATTTTTTAAAAAATATAAAAAATAATAATAATAAATAAAATAAATAATATGATAAAGTGCGAACTTCGTAAGACCACTGCGTGTTTACTTAAAGCAACTGAAAGTGCCGGTTACCAAAAATAAATGTATAGATACAAAGCTATCGATGGAGTTTTTGAAAGCGTTAAATATGATTAATATTAGCGTAATCGAATTCGCAGAACCAACTGATCAGCCTATTCGGGGACCAAAACTTGCATCAAATTGAAATGGCCTAGTTCCATATAAAAAAAAAAAAAAAAAAAAAAATTAAAAATTCCGGATATCAGATTATTCTGGCTTTTGAAGAGTCAGAATTCGAACGTTCTACCTGTATTAAGTTTGCAAATAATCTGTCTGATAAAAGAACATGTTTAATAAAAAGGCAAAAGAAAAAAAAATTCTCATAACTACGCTTACATGGTCTTGTAACACAAACGTTCTACCTGTATTAAGTTTGCAAATAATCTGTCTCATAAAAGAACATGTTTAATAAAAAGGCAAAAGAAAAAAAAATTCTCATAACTACGCTTACATGGTCTTATAACACAAATAATAAAATCACTGTAGTTAAAGTAATTATTTAAAAAGATGTTTTCAGCATACCTAACTGGTTCATCCAATCTGACATGAGGTATATCTCGAGGTACAGCTATATAAAAATGAAGAACAGATTAGCAGCGAATAATCGTTTTTATCATCAGTAGTTTTTTTAATAATAAATCGTTTTTATGTATATATTATCTTTCTTATTTGGTTATTAATTATATGAAGCAATCTCTGTTTATAATTAAGTAATATAAGCCTATTACTTTTCTTTTCAAGATGATTTATAACGTTCTGGAAGAGTTTATTCTAATTAAATATTAAACTAAAAGTTTGTAAATTTTTAAAAATTAAATCTAAAATTTGCAAATTTTAAGTAATTAAATTAATATAATGTTGTTGTTGTTGTTGTTGTTGTGGGATTCATTAGCGCAAGGGCTACTATGGCTAAATTGCGCTTGTTACTTTCGAAAATTCATCAATACATTATAGATGGGTCTAGAAGTGGTTGTATACATTGATCATTTTCAGATAAATAAACAATTCTGATAAATTGGCATCATCTCCTAGTATATGTTTTAGTTGCAGTGGTTTTTGTGAATTCAGTAGAGATCTGAAACATGCAATTCTAGCTGAATGGTAACGGGGACACTCAATGATAATATGCTTCACGGTAAGTGTGGTACTACAAAGCGAGCAAAGTGGAGGATCTTTACCTAGCAGTAAAAATAAGTGTGTTAGATGTGTATGGCCAATTCGTGCTCTAGCAAGCACAACCTCTTCTTGCCTGTTTAATCGGGAACTGGATCTCCAAAGCTGTGGATTCTGTTTTATTTGAAGGAGCTTGTTATCTGTTTGGTGATGCCACATTTCAGACCATATCTCAGTGCATATCTGCCGTATGATTGGTTTGTAGTCGGAATATGGAACTGGGGTGTAATTGAAACAAGTAGGGTGTTTTGCTGCTTCATCTGCACGCTCGTTTCCTCGAATACCAACATGGCGTGGTATCCAGCAAAACGTTACGGTTTGCTTATTTTCACTGAGGTGATATAACTGAGATCTAATTTGTGGGATAAGTGGATGGAAATTTTGTGATTTATTCCGTAGGGCATTGACGGCACTTAAAGAGTCAGTGTATATTATGATCTGGGTGTCTAGATGATCGTTAAGGACATTTAAAGCCATTTTTATCGCATACAGTTCAGCTGTTTGTTTGTTTGTTTCGGAATTTATTGGGCGCATCGGCAACTATGGCCATAGTGCGCCATGCATATGGTAACTATGCATGTAATTTCTTTTCAAATAGAGAAAATGGAAAGAAGGGACCAAAACGTTTTTCTAACTAAAGGAGGTGATATACTTTAATTATCTTGAGAAAATTATAGATGCTTGAGACATTTGTTTCATTGTTTAAAATTGAGGTAAGTGTAGGATCTTTTGTTGTGGCTGAAGTGCAAAGCATCTGGCGTTCTCTTGTATATTTTGTGCATTCGACCAGAATGTGTTTCACTGTGAGCATTGTATTACAGTGATGACATTGAGGGGGTATCTCTCCTCTTAAAAGATAACCATGAGTTACATTTGTATGTCCTATTCGCAGACGAGCCAATATTACCTCCTGGTGTCGGATTGAACTGAAGCTGGAAGGCCATCGCTCAAGGTTTGGCTTGATACTTCGAAGTTTATTGTTTGGCTGATTTTCCCATAATAACTGCCATTGGCGCGTGCGTTTTTCATGGATTATTGGTCGATAGTCTTGATGAGGCACTTTCCACTTGTTCTCAGATGAAAGGTGAGCTAATTTGGCAGCATTGTCCGCTAGTTCATTTCCAGGAATTGCCATATGTCCTGGGACCCAGCAGAAGTGTATGTTTTTCCCAAGTACTGATAAGGTATGCAGACAGTTGACTATTCTTTCCACGACTGGGTGGGTCATGTTCATTGTGTTTTTTAGTGCTTGAAGGGCACTTAAGGAATCTGTGAAAATAATGCTGTTGTTAATATCGGAAGACTCGATATGATTCAGTGCAACCTGAATTGCTATTAGTTCTGCGGAAAATATACTGAACTCACGTGATAACTGATAAGCTAATGTGATGTTTGGGAAAACTGCGGCGATTCCAACGTGGACATCATTCTTTGATCCATCAGTATGTACTATGGAAAAGCTAGGAAACTGGTTCACTACTGCATGGTATAGCTGCAAGAAATTTTCTCTATGCAATGTAGATTTATTCCATTCATGTAGATGTAAGTCACATGAGGGTGGAATGATATTCCAAGGAGCTTGTTTGTTTGTTTGTTTGTTTGTTTGTTTGGGTTTTTTTGGCGCATTAGCAACTATGGCTATAATGTGCCAAGACTAGGTAATATTTTTTAAAAAAAATTTAAATTAAACTCTCGGTGACCTAATTAATTAGGCCACCATGTCCAGATCTAATAATAAATATATAAAAAAAGATAAATCAATAAAAGATATAACAATAACATATAAATTTTAAATACTATTAAAAACGTTTATTGCTTTCAAAAAGCTAAAAATAGCAGACACATTGTCATTGTCAGATAAAATCTGACTGAGTGTATATGGCTCAGTCAGATGATTAAAGGCGGTAAAACGGATATTGCTAAAATCTGAACATTCAACTAAAAGGTGTCTAATAGATAAAATTGTGCCACAGGATTCACACATAGGAGGGTCATCAGCCCTCAGCAAAAACGAATGTGTCAAATGACTATGTCCTATGCGGGTCCGAGCGAGAACAACTTCCTCCTTACGACTCCTGCGCAGACTAGACTGCCACGGTTCAATTAAAGGCTTTATAAGATATAATTTATTCGCAGTCTGTCTATTCCACGAATCCTGCCATTGGGAGTGTATCTTTTCGTGTATTATTCGCCTGTAGTCTGTATAAGGGACTGACAGGCAGCGATTATTACTGGGAATTCCTGATTTGGCTGCGGTGTCAGCCAAATCATTTCCCCTAATCCCAATGTGGCTCGGGATCCAGCAGAAGCGGATATCATATTCACATTCATGGACAAAGTGAATCTTCTGCTGGATACTAGACAGAGCTGGATGAGGATTATACCTCACAGATATTAAAGCCTGTAACACGCTGAGAGAGTCAGAATATAAAATGAACCGTTGGTATTGGCATTCACTAATGTAATCCAAGGCTAACTCTATAGCATGCAGCTCTGCAGTAAATATACTGCATTCAGAGGGAATCTGCTCCGATGTAGTGCTGTCTGTAAAGACAGCAGCAGATCCCACATATGATTCCGACTTCGAGCCGTCTGTGTAAACTGGCGCAAAGTCAGAGTGTTCAGCTCTGTATGCTGAATGAAGCTGCAGGTAGACCGATGATGGAGTGTCCGACTTTCCCCAATTTCTGAGGGACAAGTCACATATTGGAATATGAGCATGCCAGGGTGGAAGGGGTTGCTTCGGTGTTTGGGCAACCTTGTCTACCGTGATATCAAGTTCTACGAGTAGCTCTTGGAAACGAATACCAAAAGGACGATTGGCAGTCTTACGGGTGTTGTACAAATTTTCCCATCGTGGCTCAAAAACGGATAGCCACGTAGGATGGTCTGGCAGGGATTTCAGTTTAAAAGCGTAGTTTAGAGACAACTGCTTACGTCGAAGCGATAACGGTGGTTCGTTTGCTTCGACGTATAAACTCTGGACAGGAGATGTTCTATATGCTCCAGTAGCGATACGAAGAGCCTGGTGATGGACAGGATCCAGCCATCGAAGGGCACTGTCTCTGGCTGAAGAATATACCTGGGACCCATAATCAAGTTTGGATCGCACAAGTGCATTCCAAGGAGCAAGAGAGGATGGGAGGCTATGTGCCACATTGTCTAAGGTTAGATTTAGTTCTTCTAAGAGGTGTTTTATTCTCATGCCCAAAGGACGATTAACATTAGGGCGGTTTTGGTATAACCTGGTGTGCTGTGATGAAAAAAGTATCTGCCAATTTGGGTGTTCTGGCATAGATCTAATTTTATAGGCGTAACGTAGTATCAGTTGTTGTCGCCTGATCGAAAGAGGAGGTTCGTGTGCTTCAGCATATAAGCTATGTATTGGAGACGTGCGATATGCTCCTAATGCAATCCGTATGCCACTATGATGGATAGGGTCAAGCCAGCGAAGGGCACTAGGTCTTGCTGAACGATAGACTTGTGCTCCGTAGTCAAGTTTTGATCTTATTAATGCTCTATATAGCCGTAATAAAGTAAGGCGATCAGCTCCCCAATTAGTTGCAGAGAGAACCCGGATGATATTTAGTTTTTGTTGACATGAGTTTCTTAGTCTTTTGATATGCTCAACAAAGATGAGTTTCTGGTCTAAAGTGATTCCTAAGAACCGTATGCTCGGTTGAACTGCTATTGGTTGGCGATTCAGTTCTAGCTCTGGATTGGGATGGAGTTTTCGTTGGCGGCAAAAATGGATGCAAAATGTTTTTTCCGGACAAAGTTGACATCCATTAGTCTGAGCCCATGAACAGATCTTATTTATTGCCCCTTGCAACTGTCTCTCAATAGTATTCATGTTTTTTGCATGACACCAAATACTCAGGTCATCTACAAACAGTGCTTTATCAATAGTGTTTGGAATTTGTCCGGCAATGGTGTTTATTGCAATTATAAAAAGTGAAGCACTGAGTACAGAGCCTTGAGGAACTCCTTCTTCTTGGGAAAATACTTGGGACAGTGAGGTTTTGAATCGAACCTGGAATGTACGCTTGCATAGGAAATTCTGTATGAAAATCGGGAGGTGACCCCGAAGTCCATGACGATGTAATTCACGGAGTATTCCATACTTCCACGTGGAATCATAGGCCTTACTGATGTCAAAGCAGACTAACACATGGTGTTCCAATCTGAGGAATGCATTTCGGATGGAATTTTCTAGTCTGACTAGTATATCTAGTGTAGATCTGTTTTGTCTGACACCGTATTGTGCAGAGTGTAGGAGATTGAGATTTTCAAGGTACCAGATCAGTCGGCGGTTCACCATCTTTTCGAGAGTTTTGCAAATGCAGCTGGTCAAGGCAAATGGTCTATAATGAGTGGGATTTGTAGGGTCTTTACCTGGTTTAGGGAAGGCAAGGACTGTGGCACGATGCCATTGATTAGGGAATTTATCTTCCAGGAAGAGTCTATTGAATAGATGAAGAAGTAACTGTAATGATTCGGTACTAAGTTTCTGAATCATGGAATAGTGAATATTATCTGGTCCTACAGCACTGCGTCTAGATGTTGACAAGGCTCTGTGTAATTCGTGAATGGTAAAAGGTAAGTTGTATTGTTCATCTCCTTTTGAAGAGAAGTTTAACTTTTGTTTTTCTAAACTTGTTTTTAATCTTCTGAAAGTCGGTGTATAACTTTCTATTGCTGATGATTTTGCAAAGGTTTCGCCAAGTATATTGGCAATTTCAGCAGGATCATTTACATACTGCCCTCTCCATTCCATGATGGGTAGAGGTATCGTTTTATATTTGCCACTCATTTTTCTGATTGCTTTCCAAATTTTATGTGTAGGCGTTGTTTGATTAATAGTTGAAGTGAATCGGATCCAAGCAGCCTTTTTATTGCAGCGTCTGACATATCTCGCTCTTGCTCTAGCGCGCTTATATTGAATGAGATTGGTTGTAGTTGGACTCCGGCGAAAAGAATTCCAAGCTTTGCTTTGCTCTTTTTTAGCCACAAGGCATTCATCACTCCACCAGGTTTTTGGATGAATCGGTAATTTAGATGAGGATTTCGGGATAGTTTGTTCTGCTGCATGTAATATCGTTTTTGTGACATAGTCAACTGCTTCATCAGTTGTGGAATTTTGGATTATTTCGGAATCAAGCTTAGTTAATTTTTTATAGGACTGCCAATCTGCTTTTTCAGTGAGCCAATGTGGAATTTTAGTAGGATGATGAGAGGGCTTATTAAGTAATTCAATTATTATGGGGAAATGATCGCTATGTAGCGGATCGTTGTTTATCGTCCACTTTAGAATAGGATATAAGGTTGCTGAACAGATAGACAAGTCTATTGCAGTGCTTGTTCCTGAAGGAAGGTGAACGTATGTTGGTGAACCGTCATTTAGAAGAAGGAGGTTGTTATAGTCTAGACACTGTTCAATTAGTTTTCCTCTTTGGTCGATGTTGTTGTTACCCCATAGAGTGTGATGACCATTTAAGTCTCCCAAAATGAGGAAAGGTGTTGGGAGTTGGGCTATATGATTGTTGAGATCATTTTGTTGGAAGGTATAGCTTGGTGGGATGTATAAGGAGCAGATTGTCATATGGATGTCAGCTGCCACACGGACTGCTACTGCCTCTAGGGGAGAGTTCAGTGAGACCTGTTTGGTAGCAATATGTTGGTTTGTTAAAATGGCTACACCACCATGTGCAATATTCCCATTGGTTCTGTCTTTTCTTATAATGTTGTAACGAGACAGTTTTGGTGTATTTTGGGGTTTTAAATACGTCTCTTGAAGGCAGAGACATATTGGTGAGTACTTCCAAGAAAGATCGTATAGGTCATCGATATTGGCACGGAATCCACGACAATTCCACTGTATTATTCTGTGCATTATTTATCTCTTATTAGGCTTTCTGAGCGTTTTCGGGTTGCTGAAGTTTTCTGTTTTTCACTTTTGCTTTTATCTTTTTTTGGGAAGGAAGGCCTTTCGGTGTCCATGTCTTCTTCAACAAAAATTTGAAGAACAGGGTCATCTGCTGATTTTTCTTTAGTGTCCATTTGTTGTTGGTGACTAGAAGTTAGGATATGTTTTTCTTTGGGTCCTTGATCCGGACTCTGGACATTTTCTTGTGGTATGGTAATTGGTGTATTTACTGCTTGGGTTTGAGTTGCACTGTACAAAGATTTTACGTAATTTGAGAAAGACTGTTTTGGGGATACTGTTAGTTCAGTTTGCGATCCGGTTGATTGGATACAGTTCAGCAGTATAAACACTGCATTCAAGTGGTAACTGGACAGAAACAGTGGTTGTAGGACTGATTACTCCAGCTCCTACGGATATATCAGTTTTGGAGCCATCTGTATATATTTGGAGACTGCGAGCATTGGCCAATGCATGAGCCGCATGTAACTGTCTAATGTTGTTGTTCGATAGGGAGTGTTTTACCCACTGAAGAAAATAGTTATCGAAAGGAGGTGTATACATTGCCCATGGTGCTTGTACTGCATCTGCAGCTTGAGATATATTTCCAAGGTAGATGCCCCAGTCTTCTGTTAACTCTTGTAGCCGGATACCTGCAGGTTTATCTTCATTTGGTTTGTTTCTGTATAAGTTTACCCACTGAGGTTCAAAGAGATATGTCCAGATGGGGTGAGAAGGAAGGCTACGTAATTTGGCTGCATAGCTAAGAAGCAATACTTTTCTCCTGAGATTTAGTGGAGGCTCATTGGCATCTATATACAAACTTTGTACTGGGGACGTCTTAAAAGCTCCTGAGGCAATCCTCAGAGCACTATGTTGGACTGGATTGAGCCAAGCCAAAGCTATCTTACGTGCAGAATCATAAACTGGAGCTCCATAGTCCAGACGAGATCTTATTAAGGTTCGATATAGATGCAGAAGCGTGAAGCGATCGGCTCCCCATGCCGTGGAAGAGATAACTTTGAGGATATTCAACTTTTTCATGCACTGCGTCCGTAATTGCCTTATATGCGCCTGAAAAGTAAGTTTAGTGTCAAGTACTAGTCCCAAGAACCAGATATTGTTGCTAAGTGGTATTTGTTGGATTCCTAACCTTAGTTCAGGATCTGGATGCAGCTGACGCTTTTTGCAAAAGTGGATAGCAGTTGTTTTTGTTGCAGAGAGGCGATAGCCATTATGAGATGCCCATGATTGTATTTTGTTTATTGAGAGCTGTAATTGACGCTCGATTGAGCGCATATTTTGTGAGTGGCAGGATATTGTAAGGTCGTCTGCATATAGATAGGTGTCAACATTAACTGGAATGTTCTCTGTTGCATTGTTTAACTTAACTGCAAAGAGCGTCGCACTAAGAACTGAACCTTGTGGGACCCCTTCTTCTTGGACAAATGTGCGGGATAGAGAATTACAGTAACGCACTTGAAAGGTTCTATTTTGTAGAAAGCTCTGTATGATTAGTGGTAGCTGACCTCGGAGTCCTGTGGCATACAGATTTTGAAGAATGCCATAGCGCCAGGTGGTATCAAAGGCTTTCTCTATATCCAGACAGACCATGACAAGATGTTCTTTACGGATAAAAGCATTCCGTATGTTGGATTCTGCCTTGATCATAAGATCTAGAGTTGACCGATTTTTTCTAAAACCGTACTGGTTCCTGTTTATTATCAAATGAGATTCTAGGTACCATATTAATCGAGCGTGAATCATTCTTTCTAATTTTACCTAGGCAACTACTAAGAGATATTGGCCGATAGTTTTGTGGATTTGATTGATCCTTTCCAGGTTTGGAAAAGGCTAGGACTATTGAGTGGCGCCAAGAAAGAGGGTAGTAGCCTTCAGAGAATATCCGGTTGAAATATATCAGTAATGAGTTCATAGCTTTCTTCTTTAGGTGTTTGAGCATGATATAGTGTATCCCATCAGACCCTGGTGCACTATTAGCTGACCTATTTAAGGAGCTCTCTAGTTCGAGTAGTGTAAAAGGTCGATTATATGGAAGAGATGCCGTTGTTTTAAAGGTAAGCTTATGCTTTTCTGCGTTGGCTTTTATCTGTTTAAAGGCTGACTCATATGCGGATGTGGCAGAGATTTCAGAAAAGGATTCGGCTAGGGCGTTTGCAATTTCTATTGCAGAGGAGTAGTCTCTACTCTTTCAACTTATAATAGGTGTTGATTCCGGGTGGGATTTATCATTCAGCTTTTTAATTTTGTTCCAGATTTTTCTGCTCTCTGTATTTTTATTAATGGTGGAAACAAACCGGATCCAAGAATCTTTTTTCGCTTTTTTCTGCACATAGCGTGCCTTAGCTTTACGTTTCTTAAAATTTACCAGGTTGTCAGCTGTTGGGTTTTTGCGAAATAGATTCCATGCTTTATTCTGTTCTTTTTTGGCATCACGGCATGCATCATTCCACCAGACATTGGCATGTCTATGAGGACCAACTCTAGTTTTGGGTATAGAACAAGTTGCAGCTGTTTTTATCTGTGCAGTAATGTGGTCAGTAACAACATCTATAGGCTGGCTTTTGATGACTTGATCATCAAAGCAAATTGCATTGGTGAACTTGTTCCAATCTGCCTTGTTAAATTTCCATTTTATGTGGCTGGTTATATGTGAGGTTCTATTTGTTTGCAATTTGCAAATGATCGGATAATGATCACTATTCAGTGGGTTACTTAAAACTAACCACTGAATAAGTGGGAATAGTTCTGGAGAACATATTGATAGATCTATGGCAGTAGATACTCCGGTGGAAAAGTGGAAGTGTTAGCACCAGTATTTAATAATGTGAGATTCTGATTGTCAAGAACTGTTTCGATGAGTTTTCCTCGTTTGTCTATCTTGGGAGATCCCCACATAGGATGCCCATTGAAATCCCCTAGCAGAATGAAAGGAGATGGAAGCTGCTTTATAAAATCCTCCAGCTCTTTTACAGTAAATTCTTTGTTTGGGGGAGAGGTACACAGAGACTACGGTTGGCATAAAACTGAAAACAATACGTACCGCTACAGCCTCTAATGTGGTCTGTAGAGGGATTTGTTTGGTAGGAACCTTGTTGTCAATAAGTATGGCTACGCCTCCTCTTCTTGAGTTAGTGCTGCTTCTGTCTTGTTGGTAGATACTATAGTTTTTGATCACATCACTGGAGTCACCTGTGGAGTTACATTAGTTTCTTGCAGGCAGATGATAACTGGATTATGCTGTTTAATGAGATCATAAATGTCAAAAATATTGCTTCGTAGACCTCTACAGTTCCATTGTATAATGTTCTGCATTATTTAGTTTTAGAGGTTGTAAAAGGTTCTGTCTGTTTTTTGTATCCAGCCTGTTTGGATCGATCTAGTTTCATCCTTTCTTTTTTCCGGAAGGCAGGACGCACAGTGTCCATGTCGTCTTCTGCGTGTAAATCTAAAATGGTCTCTTCTTGCAGAGTACCAGAATCTATATCTATATTTCCTGAGCATGGTTGGTCTGCATTGTTTGACGCTGATGCTTTCAATTTTGTAGTTTCTGGCAAAGTATCATTTGCAGTTGGTGGTACTGTTAGCGGAGTATTGCTAGCGCAAGTTACTTTCCATTGTTCTGTAGATGGTGGTTGTGGGGACGAAAGCACTGATCGAGCCCAATCGGCAATTGAAATGGATGGGGATACTGTGACTGCTGTTTGTGTACTAGTTGATTGATATTTTTTGGTTGCTGCAGCATAGCTAACTTTTGGCATATTGAGCATAACTTGCTTCCTAGCTTCTTGGTAGGTGACCTTTTTTTCAACTTTGTATTTTTGGATGTTTTTTCCTAACCTCCAGAGTTCACATGCTTTTGAATACGCTGGGTGCTGGCCTTTACAATTTGGACATTGTGGCGTTTCTGCAGTGCAGTCAGTTTGTGAATGGGCTTTAGAGCCGCAGTTCGGGCAGGTAGGGTCCCCTCGACATACTGTTTGTGAGTGTCCAAATTTTTGACATTTGAAACATCTGATTGGATTGGGAATGTAGGGACGAACTCGGCAGTTAAGGTATCCGGCTTTCACACATGATGGTAGGGTTGGTGTACTGAACGTTAGAATAATGTTCCTAGTGGGAACAAGTTCACCATCTTTTTTTACCATTATTCGTTTGGCTTGAACGACTTTTTGTTCTTGCAATTCTTCTACTATCTCATCTTCAGCGACATTCATCATATCCCACTCTGCTATTACTCCTTTGGAGCTATTTAATGTGGCATGAGGGGTGACCTGTACAGGTATTCCGCCAAAAGTTGACAATTTCAGTAGAGCCTGGGAATGCTGGTGTTTAGTTGTTTCAACTAGTAAGTCTCCAGAACGTAATCTTTTCACCATTTTCGGTGAACCAGCCACACTTTCTAAACATTTCTGAATTAGAAATGGTGAAAGGGCACTTTCTTTGGATGAAGGAGAATGCAATATGAGGAATGTTGGATATTCCTGTTCATTCTCATTTTTGCGTAGTCTCTTAGATTGGGATGCGTCACGTTCGGTTTCATTAATGTCATGACATGAGCGTTTGGGCTCGAGTGCTGGGTAGTTGTCGCAATCCATGGTTGCTCCTTTTTGCCCCAGAGGATAACTTTTCCCCCAGGTTACCGGCCCCGCCACGTGGAGGCAGGAGCGGTGCCACCAGTGACCAAGCGAGAAGAGATTAGTGGTTAGTGTGTTATGTAGGTTAGTTCTATATACGGGAAGAAGAAAGGTACCTTTCCTTTCTTTTGAAAAGCTTACTTCTTTATTGAGAAGAGCAGAAAATAAATAACTTAGTAAACAAAAGCTTGAAAATTCTCTGAAAACAGCTAATTCTAGAGAAGGCGCTTTGAGATTCGCTTTTAGACTCGCTTTGATCACTCGCTTGGCACTCGGGGCCAATTAATATAATAGCATTAGAAATAATAGTTATAAATATCACTGGAAATGTATTAGGGGAGGAAGTAAAATATAATCTTATTTGGGAAGTTAAGGGTATTATTTCCCACATCGTTTAAGTGGATTCGAAACAAAAGGAGATAGTAATGCCTTAAGCTCAAGCAATGAGTGAGTATGGGGTTGGCACACCCAGGGTCCTTAGATGTATATCATCATTCTTCTCTTTCTTGGTGTTTCCCTTCTACTGTTATAGCGTTAATTTTACCCCTCTCCCCTTTTTTTCCCTGACTACTGTTAAGTAATCACTGAAATTAACTTATCCTTGCCACCCTGGATACCTTTCAAAATTTCACTTTATTAATAACCTACAGTTTCACCTAAGGAGTAAAAACTAATTAAATGTCATTTAGAAAACGGTGTGAATTTTGTAAAGAAGATGGCGAAATTATTCACTATAACTGTGCAATAGAGATGTGCTTAAAAGCCTACAATTGTAATCCAGTAACAGCTTTTTCAGTTCAGCGCTTATGAGTTCAAAAGGGTTAGATTCTATAAACATCGAAAGGTTCCACTCAAGTCGGAATGTGAATGCAGGGCTAAGAGAGGGGGAAAGAAACAGTGAATCTGAAATACCTCTCAGCCTATGTAAGGTCTGCGCAGATGTATACTTACAATTATCTAAAAAGGAGATATGGAAGAGTGGGTTCATGCATTGCAGGCATACTCGATACATGGCGTGATGGGGGGATAAATAGTTACCCCTTTGACTAAAAATTCCATCGCGTGCCTACCGAGTGTCTGAAGGCTTCGATCTCTTTCTAAGACCCAATGAGAACTAAGTCCGACGATAAACAATTTGGGAGAACTTATGACATAAAAA
The DNA here is from genome assembly GCF_048544385.1 of Mastigoproctus giganteus. Lineage (NCBI taxonomy): Eukaryota > Metazoa > Arthropoda > Arachnida > Uropygi > Thelyphonidae > Mastigoproctus > Mastigoproctus giganteus. Next base: position 147,565,970 of record NC_143578.1, read on the forward strand.
TGAATTCTCGTGAGTCAAAAAGAGAGGAGTAGGGTGAGAGAGAGAGAGAGAGAGAGAGAGAGAGAGAGAGAGAGAGAGAGAGAGAGAGAGAGCAGTCACTGAGAAAAGGTATGGAGAAGACCACGATTTCAACAAGGAGATCCAGTGAGCCCAACCTGAAGAAGTCGCCTTCTGATGGGATAGAATAACAGTGAACACGTATTTAAAATGGATAACCACTTTATCACCAGAGTATGATAAGAAAGCATTTACCTGTGTCACTAATCATGTAACTTATTCTCACCCTATGATGATTTCAATAACAATAACAGTGAAATATAAGCCACGGGTCACTGTGAAAGCAATCTCGAAAATCGTACGCAAATATGATTAAATTAAAATGTGAAGCTACAGCAAATCGAGACATTTTCATATATCTCCATCGTTTAATGATAGAGAACAGTTAATAAAGGAAGGAAACGTGACTCTGGTAATTAGAAGTGTTCTGCAAGGATTTATTGATTGATTTAATAATTCTTGGCGCAAGAGCTACTGCGGCTAAAATCCGCTCGGAAAATTTTCCAGGCGGATTTTAGGCCACAGAGGCAAACCCGAAGGCAGAATGCGCTGATCCCAAAGAAACTAGTTGTTGTAGGTGACTCTATTGTCAGGGAAATGGGGAACAAACATATTGTGCAAAAAGGATAGATGAACAGGACCAGGTTACGTCTGCCAGAGGCAAAGGTTTATGATGTTGTAGAGCAGATATCATCTTTTAAGGGCACAAAGGGTGATATTGTTGTCAACGTTGGCACTAATGAGTAGGAGACCGGCGGAATTACTTAACAAGTGTATACTAACATGTATACTTGTGTGTACACCAATGCTAGGAATTTAGTAAATAAATTTGATGAATTTGAGGTATTGCTCAAAACATCAAAGGCAGATATTGTGGGGATTTCAGAGACGTGGTGTCACACAGATATAAGAAATGCAGAACTGGAATTTGGGGAGTACAATGTCTACAGAAAGGATAGACAGGATAGGAAGGGAGGAGAGTTTATGCTATTAGTTAAAAAACACATAAAATCCAAGGAAGTGAAGCCAGTCGACATCGCTGGACAGTGCAGTGTCGAGTCAGTTTGGTGTGACATAAGCATTGGGAGATCAAAATTGAGAGTAGGAGTGTGCTATAGGCCTAATGACTCTGATGAGTATAATAAGAAACTGTTCGGAGAAATAGAGTGGGCCAGTAAATCAGAGAGTCTTATAATGGGGGATTTTAATTTCCCAGATATTGACTGGAATTTGGGGGCTGGTCACTCACACAGTAGCAAGGCTTTTGTGGATTTATTGGATGATTGTTTTCTACATCAGCATGTTCGGGAGGCAACTAGAGGGAGTAATACTCTTGATTTGATTATCAGTAGTGATTCTTCATGCATTAAGAATCTGCAGATAAATGAACCACTTGGTGGCAGTGATCACAGTGTGCTGAAGTGGGAGTTACTCAAAGAGGTAACTACCATTAGGGGTAAAGGGAAGGGGTATTGCTTTCGTAAAGGCGACTACAATGGACTGAGACAGTATTTAAATTCTATACAGTGGGATCAACTGATGATATTGCCAACAGCAAATTCAAAATGGGAAGCATTCAAAGAACTTATCGTGGAAGCTACTAGGCTTTACATACCAACTAAGAAATATTGTTCAAGGTTTAGGCCTAAATGGTTGTCAGATGAACTAATGAGGCATATGGCAGAGAAGAAAAATGCATGGGATACATACAAATTAACACGTGACACGGACGCCTATGATAGATACAAGTTGATCTGTAACCAAGTTACAAAGGAGGTTAGGCAGGCGAAGGCAGATTACGAGAGATCCTTGGCAAGGGATGCGAAGAAAAACAGCAAAGAGTTCTTTACTTATGTAAACTCTAGAAGGAAGGGGATGAATCAGATTGGTCCACTTGAGATCGATGGGTCAACTGTTGATGACCCTGCTCGGGTAGCTAACAAACTAAATGAATATTTTGCATCGACATTCACACATGAGGAGTTATTCAGCGAGGGGAATGCCAGAGGTGTATTCAACTCTAGCAGTAAGCTAGAGAATCTTGTAATAACTGAGAGCAAAGTGGAGGAGAAATTGTTGAAGATAAACACAAGAAAGGCACCTGGGGTGGATGGGATCTATCCAGTTATATTAAAGGAGGCAGCAAAGGAGGTAAGCAAACCCTTAGCCATAATTATGAGAGCTTCCTTGGACTCAGGGGAGGTACCCATTGACTGGAGATGTGCAAATGTGACCCCAATTCACAAAGGGGGATCAAAGGCTGACACAAGTAATTATAGACCTGTGAGTTTAACTTCTGTTCCCGGAAAATTAATGGAGGCACTGGTGAAAGAAGCACTGCAGGATCATCTAGACAAGACTTCAGTTATAGCTAGGACACAGCATGGTTTTGTTAAGGGGAAGTCTTGCCTGACCAATTTGATTGGATACTATGATGCAGTCACAAAAGAACTGGATGCAGGGAATAACTTTGATATTATATACTTGGATCTTAGAAAGGCTTTTGATACTGTTGCACATGGAAGACTGCTGCACAAATTGGAGCAGTGTGGCATTGGAGGCAAGTTGCTGCTATGGATAAAGGGGTGGTTGAGGGGGAGAAGACAGAGAGTGGTAATCAATGGACACTGCTCATCGTGGACTAATGTTATTAGTGGAGTCCCTCAGGGTTCAGTATTGGGGCCTTTATTGTTTTCTGTATTTATAAATGATATTGATAATGGTATATCAGGCTTAATGTCCAAGTTTGCAGACGATACGAAGGTTGGCAGGGTTGTCAAGGACACTACTGACACTATGCTGCTGCAACAGGATCTGGAAAGGTTGAGCAGATGGGCTGAGAGGTGGCAAATGAAGTTTAACATTGACAAATGTAAAGTACTACATATGGGAAACAGCAACCCCAGAGCAACGTATCAACTCTGTGGTACTACACTGACAGTGGTAGAGAATGAAAGGGACCTGGGGGTGGTGGTGCAGGCAGATATGAAGTTCTCTGAGCAGTGCAGATGGGCTGCAAGAGTAGTTCATGGTGTATTGTCAATGATATATAGGAATTTTTCTAGCAGGGATAAGGAGGTGATTATTCCCTTGTATAAGGCAATGGTCAGGCCACACCTAGAGTACTGTATACAGGCCTGGAGGCCTCATTTCAGGAAGGATGTAGAGCTGCTGGAACGAGTACAGAGAAGGGCAACTAGATTGGTGAATGGGACAAAGGGGTTCTCTTACGAAGAAAGGCTTAGGTTTTGCAAATTACAGTGTCTGGAAACTAGGCACCAGCGGGGTGATCTGATAGAGGTGTACAAAGCCTTGAATGGTTTGAGCATGCTCAATGCTGATGGGATTCTTCCTCTAGCTCAGAAAAATCACCTGAGAGGGCATAAATTCAAATTGAGGAAAGACAGATGTAGGATAGATGTGCGGAAATTTGCCTTTAGCCAGCGGGTGGTTGGTGGGTGGAACAGACTTCCATCCCTTGTCGTGGAAGTTGATAGCCTAAATAAGTTTAAGGCTCAGCTGGACAGGTATTTCGAACGAACAGAGGGGTGAAGTGGAAGTGGTTATTTTTATTTATTTATGTTACTTTTTTTTTTTTTTTTTTGGCTGATGCTGCATAAGCTTGCTTTCTTGCATCAAATGCCTCTACTAATGCTAATGCTAATGCTAATGCTAAAGTACAAGTCAATGCTGAAAAAAAGCCGTGAGTTAGGGTTGAATTTGAAAACGCCTGCAATTCTGCCCAGACACGATACGAGGGAGTATATGATGAGAGCCTTGTCGATAAATATGGCCCTGGAGAGATTGTGCAAAGCTCAAGGAGTAGAATTTTTCTGAGCCTGGTCAGTGCTTGTTAACAGGAGAGACTGCTTCCACAGAGATGGGATACACTTAAATAGAAAGGTGGAAGAATATTTGCTGATGCTATCGAGGCAGAGTTAGATGGGTTTGATTGATTGATTTTTGATTTTTTATTGGCGCATTAGCTTCTAAGGCTATAATGCGCCAAGACCACAGTTAGATGGGTCGGAAAACTGTTAGCTTGGGGGGATACATGGACTAATAGATTAACAGTAGACGCTGGCAGAGGTAAAAGTGATTCTTGCACTACTTCTATTGAAATGCAATTGAGCAGCAGCCCGGAAAGCAAGGTAATGGGGATTTCCAGGACTGCTGGGAGTCATAGTGGAACAAGTAAATACATGAGCTGTGTTACGGTAACTAAGAGTAGACACAGGTGCATGTATACTTGCATGTACACCAATGCTAGGAGTATAGTTAATAAATTCGATGAGCTTGAAGCGCTAGTCAATACATCAAAGGCAGATATTGTTGGGATATCAGAGACATGGTGTCACACATACATAATCAGTGCAGAACTGGAATTTGGGGAGTACAATGCGTACAGAAAGGATAGACAGGACAGAAAGGGAGGAGGGGTTATGCTGTTAGTTAAGAAACACATAAAATCTAAGGAAGTGCATCCAATTGACGTTGGTTGACAATGCAATGTTGAGTCTGTAGTGGGGTGCCATAAGCACTGAGAAAGGAAAAATGAGAGTAGGTGTGTGTTATAGGTCAAATCTGATGAGTATAATGAGCGATTGTGCAGAGAAATAGAGTGGGCCAGTAAATCCGAATGTCTTATAATGGGGGATTTTAATTTCCCAGATATTGACTGTAATTTGTGGGTTGGTCACTCACACACTAGCAAGGCTTTTGTGGATTTATTGGGTGATTGTTTTCCTTTATTGCAGATAAAGGAACCACTAGGTAGCAGTGATCACAGAGTGTTGAAGTGGGATTTACTCAAAGAGGTAACTACCATCAAGGGCAAAGGGAAAGGTTTTTGCTTTCGAAAAGGTGACTACGGTGGTCTGAGAGAGTATATAATTCCATAAGGTGGGACAAACTGATGATGTTACCAACAGCAAATTTAAAATGGGAAACATTCAAAGAATTAATCTTGGAAGCAACTAGGTTTTTCATACCAACAAAGAGAGGAGCCTCCATAGCCAAGTGGGCAGGAGCAGCAGTGCGCAGCATACGCTTCTTGATTAGACCGGGATTCGAGCCCGTGACCACGAAATACGGAGGATACGGAAAGGTGATGGAATGACCACCGCATGTCCCTGGAGCAATAAGGCCTTAGTTGTTAATGCTCCTAAATACCAAACAAACAACAACAAACAAAGAAATATCGTTCAAGATTTGAACAATATTTCTAGGCCTAAATGGATGTCAGATGAACTAATTAGACATGTTTGTTTGTTTGGTTGGTTGGTTTTTTTTTTTTTTAGGAGCATTAGCAACTAAGGCAATATTGTTCCGGTGATATGAGGTGGTCATTCCCTGACCTTTCCGCATCCTCCGTATTTGGTAGTCATGGGTTCGAACCCCGGTCTAATCAAGAAGCGTGTGCTACGCACTGCTGCTGCTGCTGCCCACCTGGCTACGGAGGAGCCTAATTAGCCATGTGACAGAGAAGAAAAATGCATGGGATACATATAAATTATCATGTGACACAGATGCCTCTGATAGATATTAGCTGGTCTGTAACCAAGTTAGAAAGGACATTAGGCAGGCGAAGGCAGATTACGAGAAATCTTTGGCAAAGGATGCATAGAAAAACAGCAAAGAGTTCTTTACTTATGTAAACTCTATAAGGAAGAGGATGAATCAGATTGGTCCACTTGATATCGATGGTTCAACGGTTGATGATCCTGCTCAGGTAGCTAACAAACTAAATGAATATTTTTTATCTAAATTCACACATGAGGACTTATTAAAGGAGGGGAATGCCTGAGGTGTATTCAACTCTGGCAGTAAGCTAGATAATCTTGTAATAACTGAGAGTAAAGTGGAGGAGAAATTGTTGAAGATAAACATAAGACAGGCACCTGGGTGGATGAAATCTATCCATTTATATTAAAGGAAGCGGCAAAGGAAGTAAGCAAACCCTTAGCCACAATTATGAGAGCTTCCCTGGACTCAGCGGAGGTACCCATGGACTGGAGATGTGCAAATGTGACCCCAATCCACAAAGCAGGTTCAAAGGAAGAACAGGTAATTTAAGACCTGATAGTTTAACTTCTGTTCCAGGGAAATTAATGGAGGCACTGGTTAAGGAAGCATTGCAGGATCATCAAGAAAAGACTTCAGTTATAGCTCGGGCACAGCATGGGTTTGTTAAGGGGAAATCTTGTCTGACAAATTTGATTGGATACTATGATGTAATCACAAAGGAACTGGATGGAAAGAATAACTTTGATATCATATATTTGGATTTTAGGAAGGCCTTTGATACTGTTGCACATGGAAGACTGCTGCACAAATTGGAGCACTGTGGCACTGGATGCAAATTGCTGCTATGGATAAAGGGATGGGTGAGTGAGAGAAGAAAGAGAGTTGTAATCAATGGACAGTTGTCTTCGTGGACTAATGTTATTAGTGGAGTCCCTAAGTGTTCAGTGTTGGGTCTATTGTTGTTTTCTGTATTTATAAATGATATTGATGATGGTATATCAGACTTAATGTCCACGTTTGCAGACGATACGATGGTTGGCAGGCTTGTTAAGGACATTAATGATAGTACGCTGCTGCTGCAACAGGATCTAGAAAAGTTGAGCAGATGAGCTGAGAGGTGGCAAACGAAGTTTAACATTTACAAATGGAAACTACTACCTATGGGAAGCAGTAATCCCAGAGCAACGTATCACCTCTGTGTTAGCACACTGACGGTTGTAGAGAATGAAAAGGACCTGGGGGTAATTGTGCAGGCAGGTATAAAGTTTTCTGAGCTGTGCAGACCGTCTGCAAGAGTAGCTCATGGTGTTTTGTCAATGATATACAGGAATTTTTCTAGCAGGGATAAAAAGGTGATTATCCCCTTGTATAAGGCAATGGTCAACCCACACCTTGAGTACTGTATACAGGTCTGGAGGCCTCATTTTAAGAAGGAAGTAGAGCTGTTGGAACGAGTACAGAAAACGGCAACAAAATTAGTCAACAGAACAGAACAATGGGTTGCTCTTACGAAGCAAGGCTTAAAATTTTGCAAATTACAGTGTCTGGAGACTAGGCACCTGCGAGGTGATCTGATTGAGGTGTATAAAGCCTTGAATGGTTTGAGCAAGAGCATTGAGCATGCTCAAACCATTCAAGGCTTTATACACCTCAATCAGATGACCCCACAGATGCCTAGTCAACAGACACTGTAATTTGAAAACTTAAGCCTTTCTTCGTAAAAGCAACCCTCTGTTTCTTTCACTAATCTTGTTGCCCTTCTCTGAACCCACTCCAGCAGCTGTACATCCTTCCTAAAATGAGGCCTCCAGACCTGTATACAATACTCAAGGTGTGGCCTGACAATTGCCTTATACAAAGGGATAATCACCTCCTTATATCTGCTATAAAAATTCCTGTATATCATTGACAAGACACCATGAGCTATTATTGCAAACCATCTGCACTACTCCGAAAACTTCATATCTGCCTGCACAATTACCCCCAGGTGCTTTGCGTTCTCTACCACTGTCAGTGTAGTACAACAGATTTGAAACCTTACTCTGGGATTACTGTTTCCCATATGTAATATTTTACATTTGTCAATGTTTAACTTCATTTGCCACCTCTCAGCCCATCTGTTCAACTTTTCTAGATCCTGTTGCAGCAGCATACTGTCATTAGTGTCATTAATAACTCTGCCAACTTTCGTATCGTCTGGAAATTTGGACATTAAGCTTGATATACCATCATCAATATCATTAATAAATACAGAAAACAACAATGGAACCAACACTGAACCCTTAGGGACTCCACTAATAACATTAGTCCACAAAGATCAGTCTCCATTGATTACCACTCTCTGTCTTCTCCCACTCAACCATAACTTTATCCATAGCAGCAATTTGCCTCCAATACCACCACATGGAAGACTGCTCCAATTTGTGCAGCAGTCTTTCATGTGCATCAGTATCAAAAGCCTTTCTAAAATCCAAATATATAATATCAAAGTTATTCCCTGCATCCAGTTCCTTTGTGACCACATAATAGTACCCAATCAAATTCGTCAGACAAGACTTCCCCTTAACAAAACCATGCTGTGTCCGAGCTATAACTGAAGTCTTGTCTAGATGATCCTGCAGTGCTTATTTAACCAGTTCCTCCATTAATTTCCCTGGAACAGTAGTTAAACTTCTGTTTGTCTGTAATTACTTGCCTGTAATTACTTATTAATTAATTAGTTAATCTGTAATTACTTTTGTTTCCCTCTGTGAATTAGGGTTACATTTGCACATCTCCAGTCCATGGGTGGCGCCTCCGTAGCCAGGTGGGCAGGAGCAGTAGTGCGTAGCACACGCTTCTTGATTAGACCGGGGTTCAAGCCCGTGCCAACCAAATACGGAGGATGCGGAAAGGTCAGGGAATAACCACCGCATATCACCGGAGCAATATGGCCTTAGTTGCTAATGCTCCTAAAAACAAAAAAAAAAAACAGTCCATGGGTACCTCCCGTGAGTCCAAGGAAATTTCAGGTGCCTTTATTATGTTTATCTTCAACAATTTCTCCTCTAATTTGCTCTCAGTTATTACGAAATCATCTAGCTCACTGCCAGAGTTGAATACACCTCAGGCATTCCCCTCCCTTAATAAGTCCTCATGTGTGAATGTAGATAAAAATATTCATTTAGTTTGTTAGCTACTTGAGCAGGATCATCAACAGTTGAACCATCGATATCATGTGGACCAATCTGATTCATCCTCTTCCTTATGGAGTTTACATAAGTAAAGAGCTCTTTGCTGTTTTTCTATGTATCTTTTGCCAAAGATTTCTCGTAATCTGCCTTCGCCTGCCTAATCTCCTTTCTAACTTGGTTACAGACCAGCTTATATCTATCATAGGCTTCCGTGTCACCCATTAAGACCTAAACCATGAACAATATTTCTTAGTTGGTATGAAAAGCCTTGTAAGTAGCTTCCAGGATTAATTCTTTTAATGGTTAACTTTGAAGTGGCTTCCAAGATTAATTCTGTTTAGTGGATGTTTGTTAGAATTGATATTTTGTATCACCATCATGGAACTAAGGTAGTCAGTGAAACTGATGCTGTTTTGGGAAATTGAATGGTCAATTTGGTTTAGTGCTAGCATAATGGCTTGCAGTTCCGCAGTATAAATGCTGCAGTCTTTTGGGAGTTTTTGGGCCAGTGTGATGTCAGAAAAGTACACTGCCACTCCCACATGAGAATCAGTTTTGGATTCATCTGTTTATAGAAAACAATGTTCTGAAAATTGTGCCTTATAAGCAGCATGCAGCTGTTGATCGTTTATATGAAAAAGGGTTTCTTTGCTCCAAAAGTGGAAGGAGAAATCGCATGAAGGCTGTCTGATTATCCATGGCGGTGTAGACTGTTTCGTTAGGGGAGTTATATTATCCAGGTTAAGCTCTCTACTGAGAAGAAGGTTTTTTAATCTCACGCCCGCAAGTTTATTGATTCTTCGTTGTTGTTGATAATGTTGTTCCCATTCAGATGCAAAAAGAGTTTTCTGTAGTGGGTGACCTGGTAAGGATTTTATTTTAGCTGCATAAAAAAGTAATTGATTTTGTCTTGTGATTTGCAAAGGACGTTCGTGGGCGGCTCAGGCGTACAGCATACAGGCTCTGCACAGGTGAGGCATGGAAGGCTCCAAGGGCTAATTGGAGTGCGCAGTGATTTACGGGTCGAGCCATCTCAGGGCACCATAGTGTAGCTTAGACCGAATGAGAAGGCGATGCAAACGTAGGATTATCCTGTCTGCTCCCTGGGATATAGCAGATAGGACCTTCAAGATATTCATTATCTTCAGACAGTGGACTCTTGTGTGAGTTATATGCTGTAGAAAAGTAAATTCCAAACGGAATTTACTTTTCTAAAAAAGTCCAAAAACAAAAAAGTCCAAACGGACACTATTTTTAAATGGGATGATATGTTCTTTCAGCCTGAGTTCGGGGTCTCGATGGAGATTCCTTTTTCTGCAGAAATGTATACATACAGTCATTTGTTCCGAAATTCTATAATTTATAGTCTGTAATTTAGTTTTGTCCATTTTATGACTCTGTTTATGACTACTTGTAATTGCTGTTCTATTGTCCTCATATGCTGCGCTTAATAAGAAATGCTGAAATCATCAGCATAAATAGTTGTAAAGATATTGTTTGGGATTTGTTCTATTATTGTGCTGAAGTGGACTGCAAAAAGTGTGGCACTTAGTACAATCCTCGAGGGGCCCCTTCTTCTTGATAATATGTTTTGGAAAGTGTATCGTTCATTCAAACTTGGAAGGTCCGATTCTTGAGGAAATTGTATATGCAGAGGGGTAGATGTCCGCTAAGGCCAAGTTGATGTAACCTTCTAAGAATACCATAGCGCCAGGTGGTATCATATGCCTCATCGATATCAAAATTAACCATGACTTGGTGTTGTTTTCTGAAAAAAGCATTTCTTACTTGATTTTCCAGCTGTATAAGTACATATAAGGTGCAGTGATTTTTTTTGAAAGCATATTGTTTTCAGCCATATTGAAAATCATTATTTTCTAGATACCATGTTAGTCTATTTATGACTATTTTCTCAAAGATCTTGCCTAAGCAGCCAATCAAAGCTATGGGACAATAGTTCTGTGGGTCTGATAGATCCTTGTTTTCGGAAAGCTAGTATTATTGCGTTGTGCCATTTGTCTGGGAAAGAATCTTCAAGGTATATCTTGTTGTTTAGATCTAACAGGGCTAATTGGAATTATTCATCTAATTGTTGTATCATTGCATAATATACTTCATCAGGAAGGACTGCACTGTGTTTCACCTTTAGTAGAGTTTGTTTTAGTTTTAGTTTTATTTAAAAGTTTATTTTTATTTTTTCTGCCTCATTCTTGTACGTTTGAAAACAGTCAAGTATGCGCAATTAGTTGATGTATTGGAAAAATGTTCACCATTTTTCTAACAGGGATAAGGAGATGATTATCCCTTTGTATAAGGCAAGGGTCAGGCCACACCTTGAGTACTGTATACAGGTTTGGAGGCCTCATTTTAAGAAGGATGTAGATCTGCTGGAACGAGCACAGAGAAGGGCAACAAGATTAGTGAATGGAACAAAGGGTTGCTCTTACGAAGAAAGGCTTAAATTTTGTAAATTACAGTGTCTGGAGGCTAGGCACCTGCGAGGTGATCTGATTGAGTGGTATAAAGCCTTGAATAATTTTATACCACTCAATATTTATTGGTGGTGGCTTTATACCACTCAATTCATTCAAGGTGTATAAAGTGAGTGGCATAAATTCTTTATACCACTCACTTTATACACCTTGAATGAATTGAGGTGTATAAAGCCTTAAGTCGAAATACTGTTAAAGATTGAATGTTAAAGATGAGGGAAAATGTTCAACATCAAATAAAAAGTGATATTCATTCAATGGATGTTTTGTCTATATGCTTTGAAAGTACCGATGTTACATAGTCAGCTCATTTAGCCAGAATTGCCTGCCATCCAAAAAAGATGATATGTTTGAAGAATTGCTTTCGTTGGTTTCCTCACCAACAAATACTACCGGGAAAGATATAAATGAGGCAGTAGTTTTACATGAATTTGAAGCTGTTGTTGTTGTTTGTATTTTTGTGGCGCAAAAGCTGCTTCGACTAAATTGCGCCTGTTCAAGGTTTGTTATTTTCAGTTATGTTAATACTGATGTTGGAATATTAGATGCGATTGGTAAGGTTTATTAGACTGAAGTATGTAAAGAGTTCTTTTACGTCTGAATTTTCTCCCATAATGAGTTCAAGGCTTAATTGTTAATTTGCATGCGATTTGAAAGCTGATTGGCGGGCAATTTGGTAACATGGACATGCTATGACGATGTGCTTCACTGTTAGTATGGTTAGACATTGAGGGCATTGTGGAGGATCACCTTTAATTAGGAGATAAGAGTGTATTAAATGGGTATGTTCAATTCGAAGCCGGGAGAGGATAACCTCTTCGTGTCTGTTTGTCCAAAAATTTGATTCCAGGATTTCGGCTGCTGTTTTATTTGATATAGTTTGTTGTTTTCTTGAGATTTCCAGATCTCTGTCCATATATTTTCAGAGGCTTTTCGAATGACATTTTTAAAGTCATTGTGTGGAATTTTATGCAGGTGAGAATTTTCATTTGATTGTTTGGCAGCTTGATCAGCACGTTCATTGCCCAATATTCCAGAATCTCCAGGAATCCAAGTGAACCTGACTTTTTGGTTTTAAGAAGCGATAAGCAGCAAGAAAGAATTTTTCTTAGATACGGATGAGATGGTTGATTTTGTAGCTGTAAAGCATATATTGCATATATAAGCATATATAATGCACTTAATAAGTCTGTATAAATTATACTTTTAACGAGGGAAGTTTTGGCAATGTGATCTAGTGCAAGACTTATTGCAAACAGTTCAGCACTATAGATACTACGCTCTATTGGAAGTGACTGAGAAATTATGCTATTCGGCAGAACCACTGCAGCACCAACATGTATATCCGCCGTTTTGTTGGGTTTTTTTGGCGCAAAAGCAACTTTGGCCATATTGCGCCTATCTATTAATGTTTAGTGACAATCCGTTTTAGAGCCATCAGTGTAAGGATGTGAGTAATCAGAGAATTGTATTACATAAGAGGAATGTAGCTGTTTTCACATATTTCACATATTGATTTGGGATGTTATTTTGTTTCCATTTTGTGAGTTCCATGTCACAGTCGGCTGAAGTGATTTCCTACGGGAGAAGATATGTGGAGGTATCTTGGTAGATTTTATCCATATTTAAGTTCCATTATGAAAGTATTTCTTTTAGTCGTATGCCAGCAGGTTTGCATATGTTAGGTTTGTCCTCATATAAAGTTTCCCATTTTGGAGTATATATATATATTGCCAAGTTGGATGTCTGGGGAAGGCTTTGAAATTTTGCAGAGTAGTCCAGAAGAAGTCGTCTATTAAGGCTGAATTTGAAGCTGCAAATTCAGCCCTATAATAGGCCAAAATGCTGGATTTGTAAATCAGTTTGTAAGACATGTTGAACATCCTGTGATCAAATTCCATTGCATTACACACCAGATTTATGACAAAATCTGGGCTGAAAGCATTCGAAGATGTTCTTAAGGTTATTAATTTCATAGCTGCTTGTGCTTTAAAGAGAAAATATTAAACACTTCTTCAAGAAGTAGACTCAAGTCATCATGGACAAGCTCATGTCATGCAAGACCACAGCTCAGCCAACATTCGCTGGCTGAGCTGTGGTCTTGCATGACAACATTTTGTAGAATGCTTTGATGACATTATTATGTTCTTAAATGACTCAAACCAGGAGTTTTCTCATTTTTTGATGTTGATTGGATTATGAAATTAATATTTTGCACAGATATTTGTATTCATTTGAATGAACTTAAATGACTCATTAGAAGATTTTGGAAAATCAATAGACACGATGTACGACATTAGTAAAGGTTTTGAAGTTACATTGCCAACATATTCCTCAGTCAATGGTGAGTTTTACATAGATGTGATAGTTTGTTCAAATGCAGTAATCGACAAGGCTTAAGAGTTGGACAGTGGATGAGGCATGTATGACAAGTGATCACTGATGTATCATTTATGGGTACTGCAGGCCAATGATTATCGAATGTGGTACGAGTCCGGTAGATTTTCTATTAAATCTATTTAATAGAAATTTCAGATAAATAAAAAAAAAATAATTTCAGAAAAGGAAATTACGATGCCTTAAGGTACTACATGGCTTCTATTAACTGGGTAGATATCGCACAGAGAATGAATACATTTGAACTGTGGTATGCTTTTCAAACATTAATCACAGATGCCTTGAATGCGTATTTACCATTAAAAATACTCCACGAGAAGGGTTCCAAGTTGGATGAATAGAGAAGTTGCCACATTACTTGAGCAGAAAAAGGTGGCATGGAAAGGTTACAGAGCAATAAAAAGTACTGAAGCCTATAACAGCTACAAGATGATCTGTAATAGAGCCACAGAAAAGTTTCGACAGGCAAAGGCAGTTTATGAGAAATCACTAGCAAACAGAGCAAAGAGGGGGGGGAATAAGGAATTCTTCACATATATAAATGCCAAGAAGAGCAGGACAAACCAGATCGGACCTTTACGTAAGGGAAAGGGGATAGTATTAAATACACCAGCTGCCGTTGCAGATGAACTTAGTTATTTTGCAAAAAACTTTTGAGCCTACAGGCCAGTAAGGCTCCTGGAGTTGATGGAATATACCCTATAATCTTAAGGGAGGCGGCAAGTGAGCGCATTGAACCATTGAGACTAATTATGCGAGCATCAATAGACTCTGGGGAGATTCCGTTGGATTGGAAAAGTGCCAATGTATCTCCCATACATAAGGGTAGTTCTAAGAGTGAAGAGGGAAATTATCGGCCTGTCAGTCTGACTTCAGTGGTAGGGAAAATCATAGAGGCAATGATCAAGGGTGGAATTCAGGATCATTTGGATCCAATTGAAATTCTCAAGGGTACTCAGCATGGTTTTGTAAAGGGAAAATCATGTTTAACAAATCTGGTTCGCTATTTTGAAAGGGTCACTCACGAGTTGGATTTAGGGAATAATTTCGACATTGTTTATTTAGATTTCAGCAAAGCTTTTGATTCAGTCCCACATGAGCGGTTGCTTTATAAGCTAGAACAGGTTGGAATCCCTGGGAAAATCCTTAGATGGATAGCAGGATGGCTTCAGGGCAGGAGGCAGAGGGTTGTGATAAATGGCTATTCCTCAGATTGGGTTGATGTAAGAAGTAGGGTTCCCCAAGGATTAGTATTAGGACCACTGTTGTTTTTAATTTTCATAAACGACATCGATGAAGGGATAGAGGGCGTGATGTCTAAATTTGCAGATGATGTTAAAATTGGTAGAGTAGTTAATGATCACTGTCAAGCTGAGCTTCTTCAGAGAGACCTAGATAGACTTCAAGAATGGTCAGAAAAATGGCAGCTGTGCTTTAATCCAACAAAGTGTAAGGTATTACACCTGGGAAACGGTAATCCCAAAAAAATTTATTCACTTGGTGGAGTTCAACTAAACCCAGTACTGGAGGAAAGGGACTTGGGTGTTACGATACTGTCAGACATGAAATTCTCTGAACATTGTAAACAGGTTGCAAGGAAGGCCCATGGTGTTCTCTCGATGATCTATCGAACTTTTGCAAGTAGAGATAGGGACGTGATAATCCCATTATATAAGGCTTTTGTTAGACCACATTTGGAATACTGTGTTCAAGTATGGAGACCGCACCTGAAGAAAGACATCGCGCTTCTTAAAAGGGTGCAAAGACGGGAAACTCGCCTGGTGAGATCGGCAAAAGGGCGTCCTTATGAAGAAAGACTTCGAATATGTGGGTTGCCGAGTTTGGAAACTAGACACCTTAGAGGAGATTTGATTGAGGTGTTTAAGGCTGTGAAAGGCATCAGTAAAATGAATGAGGACGAAATTTTCATGATTATAAATAATGCTAGAACTAGGGGACATAAATTCAAGTTACGGGGGAAAATGTTTAGTTTGGACTGCAGGAAGTTTAATTTAGCCAGCGAGTTATAAATTACTGGACTAAGTTGCCTACATGGGTGGTAGAGGCTGACAGTTTGGGGAAATTCAAAGGTTATCTGGATAGTACCTTAGGGTCAGGGAAGCGCATAGGATGATAGGTTTAATTTCCTTTTCTTTTATTAATTATTATTATTTATTTATTTATTATTTTTTTTTTTTTTTTTTGGCTGATGCAGCATAAGCCATAGGCTTTCTTGCACTATGCGACTAATACTAATATCAATACTAATCCTAAATTGGGATACATTTAATGAATGTGTATTAGGAGAGCTTATTGACCTGAAGGATTGGAATAACTTGAGTATTTATAGTAAAGTTTTCAAACGTTTCAAAAGTTTTCAAACGTGCTTCTGAAAAATTCAGCTCAGGAAACTGTATTCTTACAAAATAAATATGCATAAAATATCAGCATGGCAATCGTATTATATCAAGAAGGAAATACTGATCTTTGGGCTTCATAGAAGAGGCTTCATGATAAGGTGCATATTGACAATGTTACTTATAGTGTCACAGATGACATTCAGTCAGACACTGTCACCTGGGCTCAGTGGTTAATCATTTTAAAGCATTCGTTCCTCATCAGGGATTATTCCGAACTAGAAATAGACATGAAGAAGGTTATTGTGAGTGATAATATTAATTATAGTTTTACTGAGTTGGAGATGTCTTTCTCCCGAGTGGAGTTAAATTAAGCTATAAATTTGTTAAAAGATGGGAAAGACTCAGGAATTGATTTCCTTTAGATATATATATCATTAAGCACTTCCATTCTAAGTTTCCTGATGTGTTGCTTGAATCTATGCAATACTTGTTTAGATGAAGGAATTCTTCCTAATGTGTGGAAGAGAGCAGTTTGTGATTAATTCTGAAAAGCCTGGAGAAGCCTATGAATGAGCCAACCATCTTACCATCTCACAGTTTTATTGTCAATATTAGGTAAGGTGTTAGAAGGTTTATTGATACTAAATTTAATTCTAAATATAATGCAATGAATTGCCATAAAATGTACAATTTGTCTTGAAGATGGGGCATTCTACTGAAGATGCCAATAGAAAAATAATGTCCTTAGTAAATGAATATTCAGGGTAGTATGCGCTTGGCTTTTTCTTTTTTTTTTTTTTTTTTATGAAACCCCCACACACGAGACGTATTAGAACCTATAGTTAGTACCGTGCTTGGGTTGGAGGTTGAGAAGACGAAAGAAGATATTTGTTGACATTAGACTTGAACTTCTGTAGACTGTAATTTTCAGGAAATACGTATGAAGGAAGGTTGTTCCAGAAAACGGCAGTTGAATGAATAAATGAAGAAGATGAAAAGTTGGTTCTGTGAGTTTGTTGTTTGTTATTTGGTTTTTAGGAGCATTAGCAACTAAGGCCATATTTCTCCGGGAATATGCGGTGGTCATTCCCTGACCTTTCCGCATCTTCCGTATTTGGTGGTGACGGGCTCGAACCCCGGTCTAATCAAGAAGCGTGTGCTACGCACTACTGCTCCTTCCCGCCTGACTACGGAGGTCTGGGAGTTAGAAGTTGGACAGTAGACGGATGTTGGCTGGTGGTGGCACGTGTTCAGACTGTTTTGAAAGAGCGAGCAGGAATTATAGAAACCAATTCAGAAGAACAGTGCCCAGGGAAGTATCTGTAGAAAAGGCATACGGCAGAAACAGTACATCTATGAGACAGCGAGTGGAGAGACACTGTTAGGAGTCATTAATTAACCTAACTGCCCTCTTATGAATTGAATCTAGAAATCTGAGAGAGGTTTTGGGGGTACCGCCCCAGATGTGGGAACAATATTCCATGCTAGAGCGGATTTGCGATTTGTACAGAGTGAGCAGCTGTTTCGAAGAAAAGTAACGCCGAGAGCGAGAGAGAAAACCAAGTTTTTTAGATGCAGAAGAAGCAATATTTGTAATGTGTTTGTGACAAGTGAGATTAGAAGTCAGGGTAATCCCCAAAAGAGATATATCATTTTGCCTAGAAATAGGACTGTCATCAAAGCAGAAGAATCCTTTTTGCAAGATATAAGACAAGACTGAGTTTCAGAAAGGTTGAAATCAACTAAGTTGTCTTTCCCCCCACTGGAGGAATTACCTGTAGATCGATATTTAAGGATTTGGTAGAGGATATTCGAGAAGTTGAAGCTGATTGAACAGGGCAAGGTTTATCACAATGGAAAGTGGAATGCAATGTGCTATCATCGGCAAAAGTATGGATAGGATTTCCAGTCAAATGGAAGGAGGTCATTAATATACAAGAGGAAAAGAGTAGGGGAAACAACTGAACCTTGAGGAACACCAGAATTGGTGGAGAAGTTAGAAGACAGAGAGACATCTACCATCATCCTCAATGAGCGATCAGAGAGAAAACTGGATAACCAATTACAAAAAACAGTTGGCAAACCATAAGATGGAATCTTGTTTAAAAGACTTTTATGCCAAACACGATCGAAAATCTCTGAGATGTCAAGAGCAACTGCTTGGGTTTCACCAAACTTTTCCATTGAATTTGTCCATAAATGGGTAACATAAGCCAGAATATCACCAGTGGATCGACACTGACGGAATCCATACTGGCGGTCGTTGATCAGTCGGAAGGTTTCTAGATAGTTTAAGAGTTGGCGGTTAACTGATTTATCCATTACTTTAGAAAGAGTACAAGTAATTGCAATGGGACAATAATTGGATGGGAGGGAATTGTCGCCCTTTTTAGGAACTGGTTGGATATGAGCAAATTTCCAAGCAGATGGAAAACACCTTTGGAATAAGAAAGTGAAAAAAAAGGCGGCAAAGTACAGGAGTACAGATTTTGAGAACAAGTAGAGAAATACCTTCAGGACCTGGAGCTTTCTTAGCATCAAGATTCGTCAAAATTATTCCGACATCCTTTTGACGGAAGACCACAGGAGGCATTGAATGGAGAGTGTTGGGAATGGTGGGAGGTGTTTTATCAAGATCATTAATACATGAGTTGGAAGAAAAATGGGATGCTAGCAGGTCAGCTTTATCCTTGGCTGAAGTGATAACAGAACCATCTGGTTTTGACAGAGGTGGGATCAGAGATAGGCAAAAGTTGCGGCCAATAGCTTTGGCTAGAGACAAGAATGCTTGGGTATCATTAGGGCAAGATGCAAGTTTTCTACTCTTAGCCTGTTCAAAATCTAGTTTGGACTGATTAATAACTGCTTTACAATTGTTGCGAGCTTTGGTGTAGGTAGAAAATGAGAGTGAAGAATTAGAAACAAGCCAATTACGATATGCAACATTCTTCTCTTGAACAGCCTTACCACATTTATTGGAAAACCAAGATTTAAATAAACGATGAGATTTTAAAGTGGAGTGTGGAATAAAGGATTCCATTCCTACAAGAATAATTTCACTGACACGATCCGCGCAAACGTTGCTATCAGAAGTTTTGAAATATTGTAAACCGACCAAGAATAAAAAATAGTAATCCGACCAAGGAAAAGAAACCTCGCAGGTCATCCCATTTTGCATTCTTGTAATGCCAAACAATACGAGGTTGAGAATAGCCAGGAGATAAAGGCTCCATTGGAGAAGAGACAATCACCAAGTTGTGATCTGCGGTGCCTAAAGAACCACTCACTTCGACCGTGTACATAGAAGGGTTGTTTGTGAGAAAAGATCAAGCGTGTTGGCTGTATTGGTTAGGATTGTCCGGTATTCTTGTAGGTAAATGAACAATCTATGCAAGGTCATTAGTAATTGCAAAAGCCTCAGCATCTCGACCAGCTGGGTCGATGTGACTAGAAAACAATAGCCAACTCTGGTTGTGAACATTAAAATCACCAAGGAAAATTACCTCACTGTGAAGAAAGTTGGAGTGGAGAAAGTCAAGTTGCAAAGAGAGGAAGTCAAAGAGCTCCAAGTGATTAGTGGATTTGGGAGAACAGTACAGACAACAGATGAATTTGACACAATGAGGTAGAGAGATTTTAAGCCAGAAAAGATCGAAAATAGTAGATTCCAAATTACCAAGTCTCTAACAGGGAATATCGGAACGGACATATGCATAATAAAACCTTTGAAGCGAAAGGAATCATACAGCGAATAATTTGGGCAACTGAGATGAGCAGTAATTGAATCAACCGATAACTGAGATTCTGTCAGAAAAAGTACATGGGGTTTGGTAGACTGCAAGTGGAAATGGACATCGTTGAGATTAAAATTGAGACCACGTATATTTGTGAAATATACGTGATCTCAATGTCACTTTTCCACGTTAAACTTCAGTTGCCACTTCTCAGCCGATTAGATCTGTAATCAATATATGGAATGCAAAAACACGAAGATGCTGAGTTAGATGGATGTTTTGCAGCAAAGTCTGCTCGTTTGTTTCCAAGTATCCCAGTGTGGGCTGGGATCCAGAAAACATGACTACTCACTGGAGTTCCTGAGTAAGAATCATCTTACTTCTTATGGTTTTTATTAAAGGATTGGTTGGTGAGGAGGTGTTTTGTAAGACTACTAAAGTATGCTGCGAGTCAGTATAAATTATACTCTTTTTGATGGAGAGATGGAGAACATTTTCTAGGGCAAGCTTGATGGCAAATAACTCAGCTGTATAACTGCTGCATTCAGTAGGCAGAGAGACAGAGATAGTGTTAAAAAGGAAAACTGCTGCAGCACCTAGTCCACTATCAGACTTTGATCGATCTCTATATATTTTCGTGAAAGGTGGATAATTTTGTGTGGGAGCAGTATGAAGTTGTCGCATGTTGATATTTGCAAGGGAATGTTTTCCCCAGTTTAGGAAGTAATGGTCACAGGATGGTTTAATACAGGACCATAGAGGAACTTAAGTGTTTGGATTTTGGAGGACTTTTTCGAGGTGTACATTCCAACTTTATGATAGTGCCTGCAATCTGATACCAGTAGGCTGAACTGCTGAAATGCAGTCCTGATCTTTGTTTCAGCTTTGACAAGGAGATCCAGGTATGACCGATTTTTTCTGAAACCAAATTGGTTATCAGAGTTGGATTTTTTGAATCATTATACACCGCCGATTAACCATGTTAATCGGCGGTGTATACTGTTTTCTAATGTTTTATTCAAGCAACTTGTAAGAGAAATGGGTCTATAGTTGTGAGGGATGAAGTGATCGTACCCTGGTTTGGGAATTGCCAGTACATAGGAGTGATACCAGCAGGTTGGGAGTGAATGTTCAATAAATATACAGTTCTAGAAAGTCAGCAGCAAGAATAATGATTTGTTATCTAAGTGCTGAAACATTATATAATACACTCCATTGGGACCAGCAGCACTGTTCGTTGAGGTATATATAGCTTCTTGAAATTCATTCATAGTAAGTATCTGATTGTATGGTAGAGAAGCGGTAGTTTTGAAGTTAAATTTTGATTTTCGGTTGAAGCTTTAATCTTCTCAAATGACGGAATGTATGAGGTCAAGGCAGTTAACTGGGAGAATACGGACCCTAGGGCATTCGCAATCTATATTGGAGTGAAGAGCTCCTGTCCATTCTAGTTGAAAATTTGAGGATAATGGAGGAAATTTGCCATTTAGTTGCCTGATTTTTTTCCATATTATTCTTACATCAGTATTTTTAATTATTTAAGTTGAAAATTGGGTCAAAGTCTCTTTTAGCTTTCTTTATAATGTGTCGAGCCTTGGCTCTGATTTTCTTATTCCACGCTCGATGTTTTTCTTTTTTGACAATCCTTACTGTCCTCGTTCCACGTCTGTAGACCTATTTATGGGCCTGCAGACGTCTGACTGTGATTGTGGGAGGGCAATAGATGCAGTTGCTAGAATTTCTTTAGTGATATGATTAGTGACTGTCAATTGGAAGAAATTCGATGATCTGTTTATCAAATCAAACATGAGAGGTGTACTTTGCCCAATCTGCCTTGGAAAATTTCCATTTTATGCAAAAAATTGCACTCTGCAACTGAAGTTTTTTGCAGTTGCAGAGTGATGTATTAATTTTACAGATTAATGGGTAGTCATTACTGTTTAGTGGATCATCAAGAGCTGTCCACTCAATACTAGGAAAGAGGATCAGAGAGCACACAGACAGATCTATTGCAGAGACTGTTCCTGTTGAGAGATGGATGGTGAACCAGTATTTACAATGGCTAAGTTTTGTTTTTCAATGAGCATTTCAATGAGTTGTCCTCGTCCATCTGCATTGGGAGAACCCCAATATGGATGGTGTCCATTGAAGTCACTCAATAAAGGGGTTAGCAACTGCAGGATAAGAGCTTCAAGTTCGTGAATAGTACAAGGATGATTGAGTGGTAGATAGAACGAAACAAGTGTCAGAGTGATGCCAATTGCATTTGGGTAGCAACGGCTGCTATAGAAGTTTGTAAATAAATGCATCTGCAAGGGGCTCGCCAATCTATGAGAATGGCTACTCCATCATGAGCATTATTTGCAACAGGTCTATCTTGTCTGAAAAGAGTATAATTTTTTTATCAAGGAAGATACCTAGGCATCAGCAGGCAAACAGATGCCTACTGGATTATGTTGCTTAATTATGTCGTAGATATCATCAATATTGCTCCTAAAACCTCTACAATTCCATTGGACAACATTGTTCGTTGTTTCGATTTAGATGAAGGAACTGAACTGAATCTGACTGCTTTTGGAAGTCTGTTTGACACGGTCAATTTTAATCTTATCTCTTTTTGGGAAAACAGGTCTTGTGTCTATTTCATCCTCTGGATGGATCTCCAGAATGGTTTTAGTATCATCTTGACTGGAAATTTCATTAGTATCCATAAGGGAGGAGTCAAATGTCTGTTTCTGAATAGAATCTGCGTTCTCTGCTTGGACGGATCTTACGGGAGCTGAATCGGCAGTAGGTGGTATCGTGACTGGTGTGTTATTAGCTGTGCTTGAAATCTGTTGCTTTGAAAGTTGAGGTACAGAGCTGAGCAGGGAACGAGCCCATTCCTAAATAGAGATATTTGGAGAAATTGATTTATCAGTCTGGACTGATACCGAATGAAACTTTTTAGAGACTTCAGCATACGTGCGTCTAGGTATCTGTAGTTGTAATTGCTTTCTTGCTTCTGGAAATGAAACTTTCTTTTCCATTTTATATTTCTGGATTTTTTGCTCGTATTTCCATTACTCATAATTGTTAGAAAAGGCTGGATGGTTGCCTTTACAAATGCGGCAAAGCAGAGACTTGGCATTACACTCAGCCTGGGAATGATCTTTGTTGTTGTTGTTGTTGTTGTTGTTGTTATTTTTGGCGCAAGGGCTGCTCAGGCCATATTGCGCCGATCAGCGATGTGGACGATACTCATGATGACTGTTTTGCAAACAATCAGAACTGATCATATAAGTTTATCCGTTTGATAAATGAGAAAAATTCTGTGAGATTGGCATTATTACCTATGATATGACAGAGGTTTAAAGATTCTTTAAGATTAGGAAGAAAACTGAATGAGAGTTGCCGGGCATGCGAGTATAAGTTGCATTCAACAAGAATGTGCTTCATTGTGAGTTGAGAATTGCAGTGTGTACACTGAGGAGGATCATTGCCTGTGAGGAGGAATAGGTGGGTAATGTGACTGTGACCAATTCTTGCTCTGGCTAGGATTACTTCTTCCTTTCTGTTTTCCCGGAAGCTAGAGGCCCATAATTGAGGATCTGGTTTTATTTGAAAGAGCTTATTATCTGGTTTATTTTGCCATATAAGTGTCCATTTTTCCTTACATATTCTTTGTATATTAGATTTGTAGTCAGCATATGGAACGAGAGCACATGATGACTCTGAATTAGAAGGATGTTTGGCTGCATAATCTGCACATTCATTTCCAGGTATCCCAGTGTGGCCTGGGATCCAGCAAAAGATAACTACAAGCTGGCGTTCCTGAGTGTGTATCAACATATCTCTTATAGTTTTTATTAAAGGATTCTTTGGTGAGGAGGTGTTTTGTAGGGTTATAAGTGAACTCTGCGAGTCCGTATATATTATACTCTTTTTGATGGACAGATGGAGAATATTTTGTAGGGCAAGCTTGATGGCAAATAACTCAGCTGTATAACTGCTGCATTCTGTGGGAAGTGATAGAGAGATGGTGTTAAAAGGGAATACTGCTGCAGCACCTACTGCGCTATCAGACTTTGATCCATCGGTATATATTTTTGTAAAAAGAGGATAATTCTCTGTGTGAGCAGTATGGAGTTGTTGTATATTGATATTTGCCAGGGAATGCTTCCCCCAGTTTACGAAGTAATTGTCGCAGGATGGTATAGTATAGGCCCATGGGGCGACTGGACAGGTTGGATCTTGGAGGACTTTTTCGAGATGGACATTCCAGGTTTCTGACAGTGCTTGTAATCTGATACCAGTAGGCTGAACAGCACTGGGTTTATTTCTATAAAAGATTTTAAACTGTGGGTCACTAAGTATAGGCCAAATTGGATGGGTAGGCATGCTTCGAATTTTAGCTGCATAATTCAGAAGTAACACCTTTCTTCTGAGACAGAGTGGAACTTCATTGGCTTCAATATAAAGGCTTTGTACTGGCGATGTCCTAAAAGCTCCTGTAGCAATCCTGAGAGCAGAATGTTGAATAGGTGCAAGGCGTGTAAGTACGCTTTCCCTGGCAGAGTCATAAACTGGGGCACCATAATCAAGACGAGACCTAATTAGAGTTCTATACAATTGAAGCAGGGTATAGCGATCTGCACCCCATGTTGTCGAAGAAAGAACTCTGAGTATATTCATTTTTTTCTGGCAAGTAGTCCGCAGATATTTGATATGTTCTAAGAAATTAAGCTTACTGTCAAAAATGAGGCCCAGGAGAGAAATACTTTTCATGACTAATATAGGATGATTCGTTAAGTGGAGTTCTGGTTCAGGATGCATCTTTCGTTTGTTGAAAAAATGAATGACACTGGATTTCTGGTGTGATAGTCGGTATCCATTCTGTGTCATCCATAATTCAATATTGTTAAGAGAGGTTTGTAGTTGCCTTTCGATGAAGTTCATATTCTGTGAACTGCAGGAAACAGTCAGGTCATCGGCATAGAGATATGTGTTTACAGGGACTGGTATGCATTTGGTTATATTATTTATTCTTATTGCAAATAAGGTAGAGCTCAGAACTGAGCCTTGTGGGACTCCTTCCTGTTGTATATAGATTTGCGAGAGGACTTGCCGATAGCGGACTTGAAAAGTTCTATTCTGAAGGAAGTTTTGTATGAAATATGGTAAGTGGCCTCTGAGGTCAAGGGAATGTAGATCTTTCAAGATACCAAAACGCCAAGTGGTATCAAAGGCCTTTTCTATGTCAAGGCATACCATAACGAGATGCTCGTTTCGGATAAACGCATTCCTGATGTTTATTTCAGCTTTGACCATGAGATCCAGGGATGATCGATTTTTCCTGAATCCAAATTGGCTATCAGATATTAAATGTTTGGAGTCAAGATACCAGGTTAGTCGGCGGTGTATCATTTTTTCCAGGGTTTTGCCCAAGCAGCTGGTAAGAGAAATAGGTCTATAGTGGTGAGGGACAGAGTGATCTTTCCCTGGTTTGGGAATTGCCAGTACATAGGAGTGATGCCAGCATGTGGGGAATGAATGTTCAGTGAAAATACGATTGTAGAAAGTTAACAGCAACGATAATGCTTTGTTATCTAAGTGTTTAAGCATTGTATAATACACTCCATCTGGACCAGGAGCACTGTTCTTTGAGGTATGTATAGCTTCTTGAAGTTCAATCATAGTGAGGGGCCGATTATATGATAGACACGATTTGGTTTTGAAGTTCAATCGAGATTTTTCAGCTGAAGCTTTAATCTTCTGAAATGACTGGTCGTATGCGGTCGATGCAGACAGCTGTGAGAATACAGAGCCTAAAGCATTTGCAATTTCTGCAGGAGTACACAGCTCCTGTCCATTCCAGTTGAAAATTGGGGAGGATGGAGGAGGAAATTTGCCATTTAATTGTTTTATTTTTCTCCATATTATTCTAGAATCTGTATTTTTATTAATTGAATTTGCAAATCGGATCCAGGAGTCTCTTTTTGCTTTTTTCCTGATATGGCGAGCCTTGGCTCTGAGTTTTTTATAAGTTATAAGATTATTGGTAGTAGGATGTTTGCGGAATATATTCCAGGCTCGGTTTTTTTCTTTTTTGGCACTTCTACAGTCTTCATTCCACCAATAATTTATGGATCTACGAGAGCTTGACTGTGACTGTGGAATGGCAATAGACGCAGCTGCTAGGATTTGTTTAGTGATATGGCTGGTGACTATGTCAATTGGACAAGATTCAATTATCTGATTATCAAATGATACATGATAAGTATATTTTGCCCAATCAGCCTTGGAAAATTTCCATTTCATGCAGTTTTCTGAAGTCACAGAGTGTGAAGTTTGAATTTTACAGATTAGTGGATAGTGATCACTGTTCAGTGGATCATCCAAAGCTGTCCACTCAATACAAGGAAAAAGGATTGGAGAGCATATAGATAGATCTATTGAGGACACAGTTCCTGTTTGGAGATGAATGTAAGTTGGTGAACCAGTATTTAGGATGGATAAATTCTGCCTGTCAATGAGCATTTCAATAAGTTGTCCCCGTCCATCTGCATTGGGAGAGCCCCACAATGGATGGTGTCCATTGAAGTCGCCCAATAAACAGAAAGGGGTTGGCAACTGCAGTATTAGATCTTCAAGTTCATGAATAGTGCAAGGCTGAGTGGGCGGTAGATAGATAGAGACAACTGTTATAGTGACTCCAATTGCTATTCGCGCAGCAACCGCTTCAATAGAGGTTTGCAAAGGAATACGCCTGCAAGGGACTCGTGAATCTATGAGAATAGCAACCCCACCGTGAGCTTTATTTGTAACTGGTCTATCTTCTCTGAAAAGAGAATAATTTTTGATCGAGAGAGATACCTTAGGAGTTAAATATGTCTCCTGTAAACAGATGCCAACTGGATTATGACGTTTAATTATTTCCTGGATGTCATCAATATTGCTACGCAAGCCTCTGCAATTCCACTGGACTATATTATTCATTGTTTAGATTTAGATGAGGGAGCTGAGTCTGTCTGCTTTTTAAAAGTCTGTTTACCGCGGTCAATTTTGATTTTATCTCTTTTTGAGAAAACTGGTCTCTTGTCTATTTCATCTTCCGGATGGATCTCCAGAATCGTTTCTGTTTCTTCCTGACTGGGGATTTCATTGGTATCCATAAGGATGGAGTCAACTGGCTGTTTGCTAACGGGATCTGGTTTCTCTGTTTGAACGGATATTAGAGGGGCTGCATGGACAGCAGGTGGTATGGTGATTGGCGTGTTGTTAGCCCTGCTTGATATATGTTGCTTTGATGATTGTGGTGCAGAAGAGAGCAGGGATCGAGCCCATTCAGCAATAGAGATGTTTGGTGGAATTGATGTGTCAGTTTGGATGGATACTGAATGAAATTTTTTAGAGGCTTCGGCATATGTACGTCTAGGCATCTGTATTTGCAGTTGCTTTCGTGCTTCTGGGAACGAGACTTTGTTTTCTATTTTATATTTCTGGATTTTTTTCTCGTATTTCCACTGTTCACAATTTTTGGAGAAGGCTGGATGGTTGCCTTTACAGTTGGGACAAAGAGAAGACTGGGCATTACAATCAGTTTGGGTATGCTCTTTCGATCCACAGTTTGGGCAGACTGGGTCACCTCGACAGACTGTTTGTGAGTGTCCAAATTTCTGACACTTATAACATCTTATTGGGTTTGGAATGTATGGCCGTATGCGACAATGCAAATACCCTGCTTTCACTGACGAAGGTAGGTTTGGTGAGCTGAATGTTAGTATGATGCTCCGAGTTGGAGTTAGCTCGCCATCTTTTTTCATCATGATTCTTTTGGCCTGTGTGACTTTCTGTTCCTGCAATTCCTGTACAATTTCCTCCTCTGAAACATTCATTAGGTCCCATTCTGAAATTACGCCTTTGGATGTATTTAGTGTGGCATGTGGGGACACCTTGACTTGAATTCCACCAAATGAATTGAGTCTAAGTAGAGACTCAGAGTGTTTAGAGCTTGTGGTCTCTACAAGCAAGTCGCCAGATTTTAGTCGCCTCACCATTTTCGGAGAACCAGCTACATTCTCAAGACATTTTTGAATTAGAAATGGCGATAGATTGCCTAAGGGTTGGTTTGTCAGTGAATGGAGAATCAGAAAACTCGGATGTTCAATTCGATGAGTATCCGTTTTCAGTCTCTTTGGATTGGTAGAGTCGATATCAGGTTGATGCAAATCCGTATTATTCAGATTTGCAGTCTTAATCGGGGGGAAGTTGTCATATTCCATGTTTTGCTCCTTTTGGCCCTGGGGGTTTGCTTTACCTCCCAGGTTTCCGGCCCCGCCACGGGGAGGCAGGAGCAGTGCCACTAGGTGACCAAGCGGCTGAGTTAATTGGTTAGTACTGTTAGAAATAGAAACAGAAAGGTGGCTTCCCTTTCTGGGCCTTTGCCTACTTCTTGTAGTGCGAAAGTGCTGCAGTAATTTATAAATAAAGAAAACGGTAGTTGGAACGAAATATAATTTGTTCAAAGGCTCTTTGGATATAACGCTTTTTGGAACGCACAAAAATCACTTGGTCACGGAACGCTTGGCACCCGGGGCCGGAATGATCTTTTGAACCACAGTTAGGACATGAGGAGTTAGTTAGTTAGTTAGTTAGTTATTTGGTTTTTAGGAGCATTAGCAACTAAGGCCATATTGCTCCGGGATATGCGGTGGTCATTCCCTGACCTTTCCGCATCCTCCGTATTTGGTGGTGACGGGCTCGAACCCCGGTCTAATCAAGAAGCATGTGCTATGCACTGCAGCTCCTTCCCACCTGGCTACGGAGGCGCTGGAGGACATGAGGAGTCACCTCGACAAACTGTTTGTGAGTGTCCGAATTTCTGACACTTGTAACATCTTATTGGGTTCAGAATATATGGGCAAATGCAGCAATGCAAATACCCTGCTTTTACTGATGAATATAAGTTGGGTGAGCTGAATATCAGTATTATGCTGCGAGATGGAAGAAGTTTGCCATCTTTGTTTCACCATAATTCGTTTTGCCTGTGTGACTTTCTGATCCTGCAGTTCCTGAACAATTTCTTCTACTGAGACAATCATTAGGTCCCATTCAGAAATAATGCCTCTGGACGAATTAAGTGTGGCATATGGGGACAGCATAACTGGAAGTCCACCAAATAAGGTGAGTCTGAATAGAGATTCAGTGTGATTGGAGTTGGTGGTCTCAACAAGCAGGTGGCCAGATTTCAGTCGTTGTACCACTTTCGGGGAGCCAGCTATGCTCCCAAGACATTTTTGAATAAGGAATGGCGAAAGATTATTTAGTATTAGTAACGGCCGCATGGTGCAAGAAAGCCTATGGCTTATGCTGCACCAGCCAAAAAAAAAAAAAAAAATTCGAACAAAACAATGATAAAAACAATATAAATAAATAAATAAATAAATAAAATAAATAACTAAATAATAATAATTAATAAATAAAAAATAAATAAAATAAAAAAATAAATAAATAAAATAAATAACTAAATAATAATAATTAATAAATAAAAAAAATAAATAAAATAAAAAAATAAATAAATAAAAAGGAAATTAAACCTATCATCCTATGCGCTTCCCTTACCCGAAAGTACTATCCAGATGACCTTTGAATTTCCCCAAACTGTCGGCCTCTACCACCCATGAAGGCAACTTATTCCAGTAATTTATAACTCGCTGGCTAAAATAAAACTTCCTGCAGTCCAATCTAAACATTTACCCCCGTAACTTGAATTTATGTCCCCTAGTTATAGCATCATTTATAATCTTGAAAATTTTGTCCTCATTCATTTTACTGATGCCTCTCACAGCCTTAAACACCTCAATCAAATCTCCTCTAAGGTGTCTAGTTTCCAAACTTTGCAACCCACATATTCGAAGTCTTTCTTCATAAGGACACCCTTTTGCCGATCTCACCAGGCGAGTTACCCTTCTTTGCACGCTTTCAAGAAGCTCAATGTCTTTCTTTAGGTGCGGTCTCCATACTTGAACACAGTATTCCAAGTGTGGTCTAACATAAGCCTTATATAATGGGATTATCACGTTCCTATCTCTACTTGCAAAAGTTCGATAGATCATCGAAAGGACACCATGGGCCTTCCTTGCAACCTGTTTACAATGCTCAGAGAATTTCATGTCTGACAGTATCGTAACACCCAAGTCCCTTTCCTCCAGTACTGGGTTTAGTTGAACTCCACCAAGTGAATAAGTTTTTTTGGGATTACTGTTTCCCAGGTGTAATACCTTACACTTTGTTGGATTAAAGCACAGCTGCCATTTTTCTGACCATTCCTGAAGTCTATCTAGGTCTCTCTGAAGAAGCTCAGCTTGACAGTGATCATTAACTACTCTACCAATTTTAACATCATCTGCAAATTTAGACATCACGCCCTCTATCCCTTCATCAATGTCGTTTATGAAAATTAAAACCAACAGTGGTCCTAATACTGATCCTTGGGGAGCCCCACTTCTTACAGCAACCCAATCTGAGGAATAGCCATTTATCACAACCCTCTGCCTCCTGCCCTGAAGCCATCCTTCTATCCATCTAAGGATTTTCCCAGTGATTCCAACCTGTTCCAGCTTATAAAGCAACCGCTCATGTGGGACTGAGTCAAAAGCTTTGCTGAAATCCAAATAAACAATGTCGAAATTATTCCCTAAATCCAGCTCGTGAGTGACCCTTTCGAAATAGCGAACTAGATTTGTTAAACATGATTTTCCTTTTACAAAACTATGCTGAGTATCCTTGAGAATTTCAATTCGATCCAAATGATCCTGAATTCCACCCTTGATCATTGCCTCCATTATTTTCCCTACTACTGAAGTCAGACTGACAGGTCGATAATTTCCAACTTCACTTTTAGCGACTGGTTAGGTAGTGAATTCAGAATGAGAAAACTTGGATTTTCCATTCGGGGAGCATCTGTTCTCAGTCTCTTTGGATTGTATGAATCATTATATTGTATGTGCAAATCCATAGGATTTGAATTTGCACTCTTAATTGGTGGAAAATTGTCACAGCCCGTGTTTTGCTCCTTTTGGCCCTGGGATTGGTTTTACCACCCAGGTTTCGGCCCCGCCATGGGGAGGCAGGAGTAGTGCCAAAGGGGGTGACCAAGCGGCTAAGTTAGTTAGTACTATTAGAAATAGAAACAGAAAAGTAAGTTTCCTTTCTTGGCTTTTGCCTACTTCTTGTAGTGCAAAAGAACTACACTAATTAATAAATAAAGAAAACGGTTGTTGAAACAAAATATAAACTATCACTTGAAGGCTCTTTGGAGATAAAGCTTTCAGGAATGCATAGAAATCGCTTGGTCACAGAATGCTTGACACTCGGGCCTCTAAGAAAGCTCTCATAATTATGGCTAAGGGTTTGCTTACTTCCCTTGCTGCCACCTTCATTATAACTGGATAGATCCCATGTATCCCAGGTGCTTTCCTTATATTTAACTTCAACAATTTCTCCTCCACTTTTCTCTCAGTTATTATAAAATCACTTAGTTCCTCTTTAGAGTTTGATAAGTTTAAATAATGGCATTCCCCTCCTTGAATAACTCCTCATGTGTGAATGTAGAGGCAAAATACTCATTCAGTTTATCAGCTAACTTAGCTGATCATCAATAGTCAAACCATCTATGTTAAGTGGACCAATGTGACTCATCCCTTTCCTTCTGGAGTTTAATAAGTAAATAACTCTGTGCTGTTTTTCTTTGCATCCTTTGCCAAATATTTCTCGTAATCTGCCTTCGCTTGCCTAACCTGATTTGTGACTTGATTACAGACTAGCTTATATCTGCCATAGGCTTCTGTGTCACCCGATAATTTATATGCATCCCATGCATTTTTCTTCTCTGCCACGAGCCCCAGTAATTCGTCTGACATCCATTTAGGCCTAAACTTTAAACAGTATTTCTTAATTGGCATGAAAAGCCTAGTAACCTCCAAGATTAAGTCCCAAAAGGCTTCTCATTTAGAATTCACCTTTGGTAACATCATCAGTTGATCCCGCCGTATAGAATTTAAAATATGTCTGAGACCACTGTAGTCACCTTTACGAAAGCAAAAGCCCTTCCCTTTACCTTTGATGGTAGGTACATCTTTAAGTAAATCCCACATCAGTTCCCTCTAATCATTATCACCCAGTGGTTCCTTTATCTTCAAATTCTTATTGCATGAATAATCACAGCTGATATTCAGATCAAGAGTATTACTCTCTCTGTTTGCCTCTTGAACATGTAGCTGTAGAAAACAGTCATCCTATTAATCCACAAAAGTCTTGCTAGTGTGTGAGTGACCAATCCACAACTCCAGTCAATATCTGGAAAGTTAAAATCCCCCATTATAAGACATTCTGATTTACTGGCCCACTCTATTTCCCTGCACAACTGCTCATTGTACTCATCAGATTCATTAGGCCCATAACACACACCTATTCTAATTTTCCCTTTCCCAGTGCGTATGTCACACCACATTGACCCAACATTGCATTGTCAACCTGTATAAACTGGATGCACTTCCTTAGATTTTGTGTGTTTCTTAAATAACAGCATAACCCCTCCTCCCTGCCTGCCTATTCTTTCTGTACACATTGTACTCCCCAAATTCCAATTCTGCACTGCTTATATCTGTGTGACACCAGGTCTCTGATATCCCAACAATATCTGCCTTTGATGTGTTGACTAGCACTTCAAACACATCAAATTTATTAACTATACTTCTAGCATTGGTGTACATGCAAGTATACATGCACCTGTTCCTACTCTTAGTTACCTTAACATAGCCCATGTATTTACTTGTTTCATATGATTCCCAGCAGTCCTAGAAATCCTCAGGAACTTGCTTTCCAGGCTGCTGCTCATTCCAATAGAAGCAGTGCAAGAATCACTTCTGCCTCTGCCTGTGGCCACTTTAATTTCACCTTTTAGTCTGTGTATCCTCCCAGGCTAGCAGTTTTCCAACATACCTAACACTGCATCGATAGCATCAGCAAATATTCTTGCACCCTTTCTATTTTATTGTACCCCATCCCTGTGGAAGCAGTCTCTCCGGTTAATATGGTAGCAAAGCTTATTACTCCATGGTCAAAACACTTCATACAGGACTGGAGTCTTTCCTTTATGTTGCCGATGGTGGTGTTATTGATCTCAGATCCAAACATTTATGATATGTATATCTGGTAGACGGCCTCCGTAGCCGAGTGGGCAGGAGCGGGAGTGCAGTAGCACACGCTCTTTGAGTAGACCGGGGTTCAAGCCCCTGACTGCTGAATACGGTCGATCTGCCAACCCGCACTGGACCAGCGTGGCAGATTATGGTTTATTTTCCCTCAGCATGAATTGTTGAGGAGGCTTCCATCCTGCAGTGGGTTGATAATGGCTGCACTTTACTTTATATCTGGTAGAGTTTTCTATAAAGCCTGTGCTCACAAACTTTCCTCCCAACAAAAAACAACTGACTAGCCTTAGGAATAGATTCGTATTGTAAATGCAATGAATGATAACTCCTTGTTTTCTATCTAATTTCTCTGTCCTACTTGTTTATATTTATAACTGTAATCCCCTAGCATTACTTTGGTCAACTGGGAATAATGTATATATTCCTATACGATAAAGATGATTTATATACAGGTGCCTAAGTTGAAAGAGCAAACTTAGGACAGGCCAAGATGGTCTCTCTTTGTCTGTGAAACATAAAAATACTTTAAATGACGAGTAGAGAATAATATCTGCAGCTTTCTAGCATAAATTAATCAAAAGTCTTCCATGATGCACTGAAGCAGTACTCATGGCATAAGATGGGTCAATATGCTATTACTTTCTTTGAATAAATACGTTTTGTTTTATACAAAAGTACAATCTTTAGAATTTGTCAAATTCAATGATTCAGCATATAATAGAATCAACAGAAATACATTTTAAAAGTTAAAAATGTTTTGAAATACATACATTGGACATTAAGGAATACAGGTTCCTCTCTGAAGCCATAACTATTCTCTGCACGGATGATGTACTCTCCACGATCATCTAATTTGCAACGATTTAGTATAAAGAAGTAATCGTCTTCTTGATAGCGCTTCATATATTTTACACTCTGTCTCAGTTCGTAATTATCACGATACCTAAATTAGCAAACATATTTAAGTAAAATATCAAATTCTAAAGAAATTATTTGCAATTTTTATAAAATTATTTTTCAATGAAATAATGAAATGCTAATAGCATTTATCTTAAATTCAAAATTAAGGTTTAAAGTTGTTGCGGCACTATCGAAATAGCGAATTTTACATATTAGGCTTTATTGCACAAATAATGCATAACACTTCTAATAACTTCATACGAGAATCGATATAAGTAGATGATTCTATTTTTAATGAACTTTTATCAATAATGGGATTTTAAAAAAAATGTGAAAAGGATTTATGGTACCTAAAGTAGTTATATGTGACTATATTGTTGCTTTTGTTTACAGGCGCAAGGGCCTCATGGTTAAATTGTGCCTGTTCATAATTTATTTAATGCTCCTATACCAAATGAAGGTTCTACACCATATGAATGGGTGTATTTTAAATATTGGAATCACTCATCCATATTATCATCACTTCCCGAATATGTGACAGTTCTCATAAGGTAGAGAGCAGACTGAAGGCACATATACTGACATTTATATGACACACATTTACAATTAATCAGAATGGCTGATTGTTAGTTGATTCTGGGAGAGTAGGAGCAGTGCAAGGTGCTTTCTCACATAAATAAAAAAATATATTTTTCCTAAATATTTTTAATATTTTGAAAGTAATTTTTTTTAAATTATTTAAAATTTTAAATATTTAAAAATATTTTAGAAAATAGATTAATAGATTATTAGTTGCCTCAAGGCAGAGGTAGGTATAAGTGATTCTTGCTCTACTTCTACTGGAACATGCAGCAGCTTGGAAAGCAAGGTGTCAGGCATAATAAAGGATGGTGGATTATTCATGCAACAAAAAAAAAAAAAAAGGGTAGTATTAAGGTTACTATGAGTAAAAACATGTGCATGTATACTTATGTGGACTCTAATGCTAGGAGCATAGTTATGGCTATATGGTTCCCCATGCCTTCTCTGCTAAGTCAAAAACACTAGCTAGTATGAGCTGCTTCAGGCATTCTGTTATGGATACTTCCTCATCAATTATTCGTTTCATTAAATTTTTCCTGTAGTAAATCTTGGAGGTTGATATAATACCTTGATCAAAGATCCAAAGGTTGGATCTTTGAGGTCATATTCTTTTGCAAATAACTCACCTTTATTTTACCGTTATGACTTATGAGGATTTCTGCAAGAGGTTTTCCAGCAGCAAAAGTGCCTTAGGCCATATTTTTCTTTCTTAAATGAGCATGCACAGATGGCACAAAAGGTTTATGAAATCATTCCTCGAAAATCTCTGCTGTCATCCAGGCATTCATACTGTGATGATACAAAAATACTAACACCTACATGTTTTTGTGGTGAAAATGCCTTGCCGTCCTCAACTTTCCTATGCACAGTGTGTGCGATCTTATTGACACAAAGCAGCCATGTTACCCTGTCCTTCATCACTTTAAAGCCCTGTGCCTTTTGTCATCGGATTTATAAGCTATAATGTCTTATTGGGGAGCATTCAATAACAAAGTCCTGTTTTGTCACAATTATAAATTTGTTCTGGAACATAGCCGCCTTCTTGTATGATAACTTTTAATTGTGATGCATAGTCATCAGCAGACCTGGTCTCTGCAGATCGAATTTCATCCGAAATCACAACTGGGCAAATTCCATGCTCCTTTTTCCATTACTCACTTTGAATTCTTTCTTCAGTTTTTCAGCTTGACTTCTGATAATTTCACCAAATGTAGACATTCCTCCTGCATGTTCTTGAGTGAACCATGTGAACATAGCCTTATCCAGTAGGTTGTCATTTGCTGTTTTAAGCCACTTTTACTTTTGTTGTTGTTTTGGTGCAAGGGCTACCTAGGCCATATTGCATCTATCCACAGTATGCGTGTTACTTGTGCATTGTGACAGCTATGACATTACTCAAAAACGGTCATATAATTTTATCTTTTTCATAAAGTGGAAAAACTCCTGAAGATTGTCATCATTACCTGTGATATGGTTGAGAGGCAGGAGTTCTTTAAAGTTTGACAGAAAGCTAAATGAGATTTGGCGAGCAGTGGTGTACAAAGTACACTCAACAAGAATATGTTTCATTGTAAGAGGAGAGTTGCACTGTATGCATTGCAGAGGATCATTTGTGAAGAGATAAAGATGGGTAAGTTGACTATGGCCAATTCTCGCTCTGGTTAAGATTACTTCCTCCCTTCTGTTTACATGGAAGCTAGAGGTCCATGACTGCAGTTCAGATTTTATTTCCTGGAGTTTATTATGTGTTTGGACTTGCCATTGAATTTCTTTTTTCTACATCACAATTTTCTACATATTTCCCGTATATGATATTTGTAGTCAAGATATGGAACATACTACTGTGATAATTTTCTGTTGGATGGATGTTTAGCGGCATGGTCCGCACATTCATTTCCTAGTATCTCAGCATGGCCTGGGATCCAGCAAAAGATGACCACTCACTGGATCTCTTGGATATGCATCGGAGTGGATTTAATGAACCTTATTATAGGATGTGTATTAGAAGAGATGTTTTGCAAAGCTATAAGCGCACTCGGAGAGTCTCTGTATATCATGCTCTTTTGGATGGACAGATGGAGAATATTTTCTATTGCAAGTCTGATGGCACATAATTCAGCAGTATAGCTGCTGCATTCAGTGGGAAGTGATACGGAGAAGATTTTATGAGGGAAGACGACTGCAGCACCTACTCCACTTTCAGATTTTGACCCATCACTATATAGATTTGTAAAATTCAGATAATTTTGTGTGTGGGCAGTATAGAGCTGTTGTACGTTGACAGCTGCAAGAGAATGCTTACCCCAATTTAGGAAATAACTGTCACAGGATGTTTTAACAGTGGACCATGGGGGATCTGGAACTTTTGGATCTTGAAGGACTTTATCAGGATGAATATTCCAAGTTTGTGATAGTGTCTGAACTCTGATAGCAGTAGGCTGAACTGCCCTGGGTTTATTTCTGTAGTACATATGAACTGAGGTTCATTAAGTATCAGTTTAATGGGGTGGGTAGGTAGACTTTGAATTTTAGTTGTATAGATGAGAAGTAATATATTTCTCCTAAGATTTATGGGATGATCATCAGCTTCAATGTAAAGACTTTAAACTGGTAAAATTCTATAAGCGCCCATAACAATCCTCAGGGGAGAATGTTGAATTGGGGCAAGTCGCGTTAGCACGCTCTCCCTAGCAGAATCATACACTAGGGCACCATAATCAAAGCGAGATCTGATTAGGGCTCTATACAAATGAAGTAACTTGTACCGAGCTGCACCCCATGATGTTGAAGAAATTACTTTGAGTTTGTTCATGTTTTTCTGGCAAGACGTCATTAGATGTTTAACGTATTCCATGATGTTCAGTTTACTATCGAAAATTAGACTAAGGAGACGAATGCTGTTCTCAACTGAGACAGGATGATTTGTTAAGTGTAGTCCTGGATCTGGATGCATCTTCCGTTTGTTACAAAAGTGAACTACTTTAGATTTTTAACAAGAGAGGTGATACCCATTCTGTGCCATCCATAGCAGAATGTTATTAATAGAAATATGGAGCTGCCGCTCAATGAAGATCATGTTTTGCGAACTGCAAGAAACAGTGAGATCATCGGTATGGAGGTACGAATTCACAGTGTGGGGAATATTTTACTCACTGATTTATTCTTATTGCGAATAAGGTAGCACAGAGCCCGGTGGGACCACTCTTCTTGTATATATATTTGGGGGAGGATTTGTCAGTATCAAACTCGAAAGGACCCATGCTGAAGGAAGTTCTGTATGAAATATGGTAAGTGGCCTCTCAAGTCAAGGGAATGCAGATATCAAAGGCATTTGCTTTAGTCAGAGGAGCAGAGAGTTCTTGCCCATTCCAGGAAAGGATTGTTGAATGGATGGTCGGAAACTTTCCAGAAAGCTGTCTAATTTTCTTCCATATTAATTTGCAGTCAGTGTTTCTATTTACAGTGGACCCAAACCGAGTACAGGAGTCCTTCTTGGCTTGTTTTTGAATGAGACGCGCTCTTGCCCTTAGTTTCTTATAGTTGATGAGATTAGCTGTGGTTGGGGATCGACTGAATAATTTCAACGCTTTATTTTTTTTCCCCTTTTTGTTTTCGTGCATTCATCATTACACCAGTAGTTAAAATGACGCCAGGCCACGCGATTCGTCAATGGTTGTTGTTGTTGTTGAAGTGGGGTTTATTGGCGCAAGGGCTGCTATGGCCAAAATGCGCCTATAACTTTAGATTGTTGGTCTATATGTGAAAGGAATTGTTCTAGAAATGACTGTATACGTTTATCATTTTTAAGTATTTAAACAGTTCTGATAGATTGGCGTCATCTCCAAGTATATTATCTAGTTGCAAGGGTTTTTGTGAGTTGATTAAAGATCTGAAACATTCAATTCTAGCTGAACCATAGTGTGCACATTCAATAATGATATGTTTCACTGTAAGAATAGAACTACAGTGCGAGCAGAGAGGAGGCTCTTCTCCTAGCAGTAAAAAAAGGTGCGTTAGGTGCGTATGACCAATTCGTGCTCTTGCAAGGACGACCTCTTCGTGCCTGGTTAATCGGGAACTAGATCTCCATAGCTGTGGGTTTTGTTTTATTTCAAGAAGTTTGTTTGATATCTGATTATGCCACTTTTCAGACCACATCTCTGTACATATCCTCCGTATGATTGGCTTGTAATCAGAAAAAGGAATTGGGATGGGATCAGAGCAAGCAGGGTGTTTTGCTGCTTCGTCTGCACGCTCGTTTCCTGGAATTCCGACGTGGCTGGGTATCCAGCAGAGAGTGACAGTCAGCTTATTTTTATTGAGGTGATATAACTGTGATCTGATTTGTGTGAGAAGTGGATGGGAAATTTGTCGATTTTCCTGTAGGGCATTCATTGCACTTAAAGAGTCTGTGTATATTATGACCTGGATATTTAAAAGATCATTAAGGAGATTTAGAGCCATTTTGATTGCATATAATTCGGCAGTAAATACACTGCATTCACACGGTAATTGTACAGAAACAGTGGATGTAGGACTGATTGCTGCAGCTCCCACGGATATATCAGTCTTGGATCCGTCTGTGTATATATGAAGACTGTGAGCATTGGTCAATGCATGGTCCGCATGTAACTGTCTAAGATTGTGATTTGATAGGGAGTGTTTTCCCCACTGTAGAAAATAGTTGTCGCAAAGAGGTATATACATTGTCCATGGTGCTTGTAATACATCTGCAGCTTGAGAGATGTTTCCTAGACAGATGTTCCAATTTTTGGTTAGCTCTTGTAGCCGGATACCAGCAGGTTTGTTTTCATTGGGTTTATTTTTATACAAATTTTCCCACTGAGGTTCAAACAGATATGTCCAGATGGGGTGAGAAGGGAGACTACGTAGTTTGGCTACATAGTTAAGGAGCAATACTTTTCTCCTAAGATGTAGTGGTGGTTCATTGGCGTCTATATACAAACTTTGCACTGGGGGGGTCTTAAAGGCTCCTAAAGCAATTCTCAGAGCACTATGCTGGACTGGATTGAGCCGGGCTAGTACTGTCTTACGCGCAGAGTCATAGACTGGGGCTCCATAATCTAGTCGAGATCTTATTAAAGTACGATATAAGTGTAAGAGTGTGAAGCGATCGGCTCCCCATGTCATAGAAGAGATAACTTTGAGAATATTCATCTTTCTCATGCACTGAGTTCTCATTTGCATTATATGTGCCTGAAAGGTAAGTTTAGTGTCCAGTACTAAACCCAAGAACCGGATATTGTTGCTAAGTGGTATTAGTTGAGCTCCTAACCTTAGCTCAGGATCTGGATGAAGCTGTCGCTTTTTACAAAAGTGAATAGCAGTGGTTTTTGTTCTGGATAGGCGATAGCCATTGTGGGATGCCCATGACTCTATTTTGTTTATTGAGAGTTGCAGTTGGCGTTCAATGGAGCACATATTTAGTGAATGACAGGATATAGTAAGGTCGTCTGCGTAAAGATAAGTGTCGACATTACGCGGAATATTATCTGTTGCATTGTTCAGCATAACTGCAAAGAGTGTTGCACTAAGAACTGATCCTTGTGGGACCCCTTCTTCCTGAACAAGCTTTTGGGATAGTGTATTGCAATAACGCACCTGAAATGTTCTATTTTGGAGAAAGCTCTGTATGATTAGTGGTAGCTGGCCCCGAAGTCCTGTGGCATAGAGATGTTGAAGTATGCCATAACGCCAGGTTGTATCAAAGGCTTTTTCAATGTCCAGGCAGACCATGACGAGATGTTCTCTACGGATGAAAGCATTCCGTATGTTGGATTCTGCCTTGATCATAAGATCTAGAGTTGATCGATTTTTCCTAAAGCCATATTGATTTTTGTCCATTACCGAATAAGATTCTAGAAACCAGACTAATCGAGCATGAATCATTTTTTCCATTATCTTACCAAGGCAACTGCTGAGACATATTGGTCGATAGTTTTGTGGTTCTGACTGATCCTTTCCAGGTTTAGGAAAGGCTAGGACGATTGAGTGGCGCCAAGAAAGAGGGAAGTAACCTTCTGAGAATAGCCGGTTGAAATATGCCAGTAGTGAATTCACAGCTTGATTGTTTAGATGTTTAAGCATCATGTAGTATATTCCATCAGGCCCTGGTGCAGTATTCGCTGATCGGTTTAGGGAGCTCTCTAGTTCCAGTAATGTAAAAGGTCTGTTATATGAGAGAGATGCCGTTGTATGAAAGTTCAGTTTATTCTTTTCTGCGTTGGCTTTATGCTGTTTGAAGGCAGGCTCGTATGCTGCCGTGGCTGATATTTGAGAAAAGCATTCAGCCAGGACATTTGCAATGTCCACTGAAGAAGAAAACTCTTTACCCTTCCAACTTAGAATAGGCGTTTTTTCTGGGAGGTATTTTCCATTTAGTTTCTTTATTTTATTCCATATTTTTCTACTTTCAGTATTTTTAGTGATGGTAGAAGCAAACCGGATCCAAGAGTCTTTTTTTGCTTTTTTCTGCACGTAACGTGCCTTGGCTTTGAGTTTCTTAAAATTAATTAGGTTCTCGGTTGTTGGATGCTTGCGAAAGAGATTCCATGCCTTATTCCGTTCTTTTTTAGCATCTCGACAATCACGATTCCACCAAATATTGGCATGTCTATGTGGACCGATTGTGACTTTGGGTATGGCACTGGTTGCAGCTGTTATTATCTGTGTAGTAATATGATCGGTAACATCATCAATAGGCTGGTTTTTAATAACTTGATCATCAAAGGAAATTGCATTGGTGAACTTGTTCCAATCTGCTTTGGAGAATTTCCATTTTATGGGACTGATTATATGTGAGGTTCTATTTGTTTGCAATTTGCAAATAATCGGGTAATGGTCGCTGCTCAGTGGGTTATTTGAGACTGACCACTGAATGATTGGGAACAATTTTGGGGAACATATTGATAAGTCTATGGCAGTAGATACTCCGGTTGGAAAGTGAATATAGGTGTCAGCACCAGTATTTAATAATGTGAGATTCTGGTTATTAATAATTGTTTCAATGAGTTTTCCTCTTTTGTTTATCTGGGGTGATCCCCACATAGGGTGGTGCCCATTGAAATCTCCTAGCAGAATAAAAGGCGATGGAAACTGCCTTATAAGTTCCTCCAGCTCTTTCACAGTGAATTCTTTGTTTGGGGAAAGGTACAGTGAGACTACTGTTAACATAACATTCAGATCAATTCGTACTGCTACAGCCTCTAATGTGGTCTGCAGCGGGATCTGTTTTGTAGGAACCTTGTTGTCGACAATTATGGCTACACCTCCTCTTGTTGAATTATTGTTTCTGTCCTGTTGATATATACTATAGTTTTTGATCACTGGAGTCACTTGTGGGGTTAGATTGGTTTCTTGCAGGCATAGGATAACTGGACTGTGTTGTTTGATTAGTTCATAAATATCAAAAATATTGCTTCGTAGACCTCTACAGTTCCATTGTATAATGCTGTGCATTATTTAGTTTTAGAAATTGTGTATGGTTCTGTCTGTTTTTTGTGTCCTACCTGTTTGCCTCGATCTAGTTTGATCTTTTCTTTTTTTGGAAAAGTGGGGCGTCCAATTTCCATATCATCTTCTGCATGTAGGTCTAGTATTGGTTCATTCTGTAGGGTACCAGAATCTATATCCATATTTGTTGAGCATGTTTGGTTTGAACTGTTTGGGGGTGATGCTTTTGATTTTGCAGTTTCTGGTAGGGTATCAGAAGCGGTTGGTGGAACTGTTAGCGGGGTATTGCTAGCAGAAGTTGCTTTAGATTGTTCTGTAGGTGACTGCTGTGGGGATGATAGCACTGATCGAGCCCAATCAGCAATTGAAATGGATGGTGGTACTGTTACTGCCGTTTGTGTTGCTGTTGACTGATAGTTTTTGGTTGCTGCAGCATATGTAATTTTTGGCATATCAAGCATAACTTGCTTCCTAGCTTCCTGATAGGTGACCTTTTGTTCGACTTTGTACTTCTGAATCTTTTTGCCTACTCTCCAGAGTTCGCAATTTTTTGAATACGCTGGATGTTGGCCTTTGCAGTTAGGGCATTGTGGCTTTTCTGCAGTGCAGTCAGTTTGTGCATGATCTTTGGAGCCGCAGTTCGGGCAAGTAGTGTCCCCTCGACATACTGTTTGCGAATGTCCAAATTTCTGACATTTAAAACATCTGATTGG
Source organism: Mastigoproctus giganteus (assembly GCF_048544385.1). NCBI lineage: Eukaryota > Metazoa > Arthropoda > Arachnida > Uropygi > Thelyphonidae > Mastigoproctus > Mastigoproctus giganteus. The sequence goes on from NC_143578.1 coordinate 147,608,573, forward strand.
GTTGGGAATGTACGGACGTACTCGGCAGTTTAGGTATCCGGCTTTCACACATGATGGTAAGGTAGGTGTATCGAACGTTAAAATAATGTTTCTAGTTGGAACAAGTTCACCGTCCTTTTTAATCATTATTCGTTTAGCCTGGACGACTTTTTGCTCTTTTAGTTCTTCGATTATCTCATTTTCAGCGACATTCATCAAGTCCCACTCAGCTATTACTCCTTTGGAACTATTTAGTGTAGCATGAGGGGTGACCTGTATAGGTATTCCTCCAAAATTTGATAATTTTAGTAGAGCCTGAGAATGCTGATATTTCGCTGTTTCAATTAGTAGATCCCCGGATCGGAGTCTTTTCACCATTTTCGGTGAACCAGCTACGCTTTCTAAACATTTCTGAATTAGAAATGGTGAAAGGGCACTCATAGGCTTGGATGAGAGAGAATGGAATATAAGGAATGTTGGGAATTCCTGCTGATTCTCATTTCTACGTTGTCTTTTGGTTTGTGATACGTCATGTTCGGTTTCAATCAGGTCATGAGTTGAGCGTTTAGGCTCAAGTGCGGGATAATTGTCGAAATCCATGATTGCTCCTTTTTGCCCCGGAGGATAACTTTTCCCCCAGGTTACCGGCCCCGCCACGTGGAGGCAGGAGCGGTGCCACCAGTGACCAAGCGATCAGAGGTTAGTGGTTAGTCTGTTATATAAATTAGTTCAATATACAAGAAGAAAGGTACCTTTCCTTTCTTTTTTGAAGAGCTTGCTTCTTTATTCAGAAGAGCAGAAATGAAATAATTTTGTAAATAAAGACTTAAATTCTCAGTAATCTGCTGATTCTGGAGAAGTCGCTTTGAAGTTCACTTTTTAAATTCGCTTTGATCACTCGCTTGGCACTCGGGGCCATTCGTCAATGGAATTGAGTTTTTAGCAGCCTGATAACAATTTGGATGTGATATATCCTCATTCACTTTAATTGCTGACTGAAATTTCGCACAGTTGGCACGAGAAAATTTCCATTTCCGGCAGGGTTCGGCTAATGGTGGTTGTGCAGTGAGCATATTACAAATAATTTGGAAATGATCGCTGCCCAAGGGATCATTCATTCCATGACTGGAAAGAGTACAGGGGAGCATATTGAGAGGTCAATTGCAGAAGTTTGTCCAGTTGGCAATTGTAGGTTCACCTGTATTAAGAATGGTAAGATTGGCAATATGGTAGATAGGCAATATCTAGAAAAGTTTCAATCAGTCGGTCAAGTGTATCTAATTTGGAAGATCCCCATAAAGGGCGGTGAAAACTGAAATCCCCCAACAGACAGATAGGGGAAGGTAACTGCAGTAGAAGGTTTTACAGATCTTGGTAAGAGAAGGTATGATTTGGTGGAAGATAGATTGAAATTAGTGTTATCGCAATCTGAGTAATGAAACGTACAGCGACAGCTTCAATTTCTGTTTGAAGAACAATTTGCTTTGCTGCGATCTGCGAGTTTATCAAGATGGCCACACCACCACGGGCAGCATTTCATGTATTGTGATCTTTCGATATATAGGGTAGTTCTTTATGGAAGTGGAAATTTTGGAAGTTAAATAGGTTTCGTGCAAGCAGAAACCCACTGGAGAATAAGATAATGAATATCGTCGATATTACCAAGAAGTCCTCTAAAATTGCACTGTAAAATATAAGCCATTACTTGAGATGACAACAAGGAGCTGTATCTGACTGTCCATTCCTTCCTCCACATATATTTCTAACATCGGATTTTCCTGGTTGGATGAGTAATTAGTATACATGGAGGTGTCTTGAGTATTATTTTTTTTGAAACTTTTGTATGCAACTTTTACTATGTGATGCAGTAGCAATCACGGGTGGGGAAGGACATGTCACCGGTACTGTAAGAGGTGTGTTACTTGCCTGATCTGATTGCTTAGGGACCCTGGACTGTTGCTGAGAGAGGACAGATCGAGCCCAGTCGGAGATTGATATGTTTAAGGAGACTGTGAGATTAATTTGGGTGGACACTGTTTGTCGTTTTTGTGCAATATTAGCATAGGTACGTTTGGCCATAGAAGGAGCAATTATTTTTCTCGCTTCTTGATAGGTTACCTTGTTCTCAACCTTATATTTAAGAATTTTTTTTCTCCGCCTTCCATCTGTCACACGTTTTTGAGTATGCAGGATGGTTGCCTTTGCAGTTGGGGCAAGTCTTTTCTGTCGCCAAACATTCAGATTGTGTATGATCAAAACATCCACAGTTGGGACATACTTGGTTTCCTCTGCAAGTCATTTGAGAGTGGCCATACTTTTGGCGCTTGTAACATCTCGAAGGATTGGGTATGTATGGACGAATACGGCAAAGAAGATAACCCGCTTTCACTGATGATGGTAGGTTTGGGGAATGAAATGTAAGGATAATATTCCTAGTGGGTGTAAGGTTATCTTTTTTTTTTTTTTTTTATCATGATTCTTTTAGCCGCAATAACATTTTGATCATGAAGTTCTTGAGTTATTTCGTCCTCCGTCACATTCAACAGATCCCTGCTAGATATCACACCTTTAGATGTATTTAGTGTTTTATGCGGAGATACACTTACTGGTATACCTGCAAAATTTGTCAGTTGTAAACGTTTCTCCGAATGTCTATGGTTTGCTGTTTCCAATAGTAGGTCTCCAGATTGTAGCCTTTTAACAGTCTTAGGAGATCCAGCAATACTCTCCAGGTTTTTCTGGATGAGGAAAGGAGATAACTTGCTGACAGGTTGGTCTGAAAGTGCGTGCGTAATTAGAAATGCAGGAAACTCTGTTGTAGGTGAATTAGTTTTCAACTTCTTTGGTTGTATGATGTCAAAATCAGTATCATTCTCTGGCCGATAGCTTGTCGGCTCTAGGGGTGGAAACACATTTCCTCCTTTTTCGCCCTTGGCAGATGAGCTTTTCTGCCAAGGTTTCCGGCCCTGCCACGGGGAGGCAGGAGCAGTGCCAGTTGTGACCAAGCGTAAAGCTGTACGGGGTTAGTAGTAAATCTATGAGAAAAAAGAAAGGCGGCTTCCCTTTCTTGCTCTGTACAAGAACGTTTTTGACAAGAGCTGTTATCAAATAAACAGATTGCTTAACGAGAGTAACGTAAAGTAACTGTATCATCACTTTTAAGAAATCGCACTGAAAATCACAGAGAAATCGCTCAGTCACAAACGTTTGGCACCCGGGGCTGCACAGGCAGGGGTGCCACGATAGGGGTGTTTCAGAGTGGCCGTACTTTTGGCATTTAAAACACCTCAGTGGGTTCGGAATATAAATCCTCACTGGGCAGTTTAAATAGCCTGCTTTTATGGAACTTGGAAGCCGTGGGGTGTTGAACGTTAGGATGAGAACTCGGGTAGGAACGAGATTCCCATCCTTCCGCATTGATATTCTTTTGACAGCCGTCACTCCTTGGTCTTTAAGTTCAGAGCAGATCTCTTCTTCAGAAACATGAAGAAGGTCCCACTCTGATATGACACCGCGTGAGAAATTCAAGGTTTTATGGGTGTAACGATGTGTCTTTCAGTAGTTGCTGTACATGTTTTTGTCTTGCAGCCTCAACTAAAATGTCTCCAGAATGTAACCTTTTGACAGATTTTGGAGATCCTGTCAACCCTTCTAATCCTTTCTGGATGAAGAAGGGTGACATTTTCCCGAGTACCTGCTCTCCGGTGGAATGGAGAATGAGGAAAAGCGCTATCACAGATGGTGCTCTATCCTCAGTTCTGGGCGTTTTTCAGCTGCAGTTATCGGTATCTTCCGATCTAATAGGTACGGGCCTTGTTGGGGTCCTAGAAGAAATAGAATTTAAATTACTCATAGGAGTAAGATAAAAATTTCCGATGACCTAAGTACCTCACCCTCCACGGAGCACTACGAGGGGACGCCCACTCGTGAACTAGCATGTACTGCGTACACGAATGGGACGCCAAGTTCGCTTCGGAGCACATGACCACGTTTCCAATAAGCCTTGATCCCGACCCAAGACCAAAGGGAGGGAGACTTATTGGAACGCAGTTGACCGAAGCAGTAAGAACCACCCGCCGATTGATTCTAGTCGGGCCGGGACCACGCATCTTGTCGAAGCAGGGGCCGAAGTGGTGGTGTATCAAGGCTGGGCCCCTCACCATCAAGATCCTCATCTCCGAGTTTCCACGGGTCGCGGCGCACGGCTGCACACGCCAGAATCCAATGATGTAACCCTGGAACCAAGGTATGGGCGTTAGATCCCAGTGATGCTAATCTGGATGACCAGCAGCATCACTGGGAGGTCCCTCACCACGTAGAGGTGCCCACGTCGAGGGAGTGGGGGTTGGTCTGTAACTGTACAGGTAGGTATGATCTTTTGCAGGTTTCAAAATGGCCAGAACTTGGCAATAGTGCCACGAGGTAGGGTAAAGGTTTTCAAGAAAGATTCAATTATAGAAGACCAGAAGTATTCTTAAATTTTTTTCTTCAAGATGATGTAACATGATATAATATATTTCGTCTGGCCCAGAGGCACTATTGCGTGTTGTTTTGAGTGCATGTAGAAGTTCAGAATATTGAAGTGGCTGATTATATGGAAGAAGTACAGAGGTTCGAAAGTTGATGGATCGGCGTTCAAACATGGTTTTAATATTCTGGAAATCCAGAGAGTAAGTTGATGCCGCTGAAACTTGGGCAAAGGTTGTGCCCAAGGCATTTGCAATGTCCTCATGAGCAAAGAGCTCTTGTCCATTCCACGAAAGAATTGGGGAAGGGGTTTTTGGATATTTGCCGGAAATCTGCCTAATTTTCTTCTATATTAACCTGGAATTAGTGTTTTTGTTTACAGTAGAGGAGGAGGATCGAATTCAGGAATTGTTTTTGGTTTCTTTGTGCCAGATGTGCTTTTGCCCTTAGCTTCTTATAGTAAAGAAGATTAACTGTGGTTGGAGTACTACTAAAAGAATTCCACGCTTTATTTTTTAACATCTTTGTTTTTGCGTGCATTCTTCATTCCACCAATAAGTATAGTGCCATCGGGAAGGGGGATTCGACAATGGAATTGAGCTGCAGATAATATGTGTGACGTGATATAAACTGTGGCTTCATCTATCAGCTGAGTTCGTATAAATTTCTCACCCAGATTACCAGCTGATTGGAATTTTACCCAGTTGGCTTGAGAGAATTTCCGTTTGTTACAGGGTTGTGATAATGGTGGTTAGGTAGTGAGCAGCTCACCAACGATTGGAAAATGGTCACTTCCCATGGGATCGTCCAGAGCGGACCATTCCATGATATTGGAAACAGAATCGGGGAGCATATTGATACATCGATTGCAGAAGTTTGTCCAGTGTTAATTGTATGTGAGTGTGTGCACCAGTATTAAGAACAGTAAGGTTTTTCTTATCCAGAAAGGTTTCAATTAGTCGGCAATGTCTGTCTAATTAGTCGATCCCCATAAGGGTTGGTGGTGGCCATTGAAATCCCCCAAGAGACAGACAGGGGAAGGTAACTGCATTAGAAGGTTTTCAAGATCTTGGTAAGAGAAGGTAGGACTTGGTGAGAAATAGATTGATACTAGTGTTAACGCAATCTGGGCTATCAAACGTACGGCAACAACTTCAATTCCAGTTTGCAAAACAATTTGTTTGGTGGGGATCTTTGTACTGACCAAAATGGCCACGCTTCCACTGGCCGCATTTGAAGTACTGTATTACGATCTTATCGATAGATTGAATAGTTCTTTCTTTTAGTAGAAATTTGAGACGTTAGGTTTCTTGTAGACAGAAACGAACTGGAGATTAGCGGTTAATTAAGACTTGAATATCATTAAGGTTGCTACGATATCCTCTTCAATTCCATTGTAGAATGTAAAGCATTACTGGTGTTTAGTAGAAGAAGCTGTATCTGACTGTTTCTTTAATGTGGCTGGCTTATGGCGTTCGGGCTTGTTCTACCCACAAGAGCTGGCCTTGCTTTTTGATGATGAACATTAGTTTTCTGGGATGGAGGATCTTTTTTTGAGAAGAATGGCTGACCAGTGTCCATATCTCCTTCCACATATAATTCTAGGATTGGGTCTTCTTGTCTGGATGAGTCAATTTTATCTATACACGTTTCTTGGTTATTATTTTTTGAATTTGAGCTTTGATTATTCGATGAAGAAGCAATCACTGGGGGAGGAGAATGAGATGTAGCTGGCACTGTAAGTGCAGTATTACTTGCCTGGTTCAACTGCTTTGGAATATTGGGCTGTTGCTGAGAGGTATTGGTATTGTTATTTCTGGCGTAAGGGCTACCAGGGCCATATTGCGCCTATCAACGGTATGGAGGTCAGATATGGTGATTATAGAATCATGTCAGAGGCGATCATATAGCTGTATCCCTTTTAAGAAGCAGAAAAATTCTGGAAGATTTGCATCATTGCCTATAATATGACGAAGTATTAAAGGTTCTTGAAGATTTCGTAAAATACTGAATGAGGCATTTCGGGCATCAGTGTATAGCGTACAATCAACGAGAATGTGTTTGATTGTGAGAAGAGAGCAACAGTGCGTACACTTCAGAGGATCGTCTCCTGTGAGTAGATAAAGATGGGTGAGGTGACTGTGACCGATTCTCACTCTGGATAAGAGGACTTCTTCCTTTATGTTTACACGGAAACTGGAAGCCCATAACTGTGGTTCAGATTTTATTTGAAGGAGCTTGTTCTGCAGTTCAGCTTTCCATAGAAGTGTCCACTGTTCCTCACATGCATGTCTTATATAGGATCTGTAGTAAATATATGGAACGTAGTAATCTGTCGATGCTATGTTGGATGATTCTTTTGCTGCATAATCCGCTTTTTCATTCCCTGATATTCCAGTGTGGCCTGGGATCCAACAAAAGATGACTACTTGCTGGTGTTCATGGATATGCATCAGCTGAGTTATTATTGTTGTTATTACAGGATGTGTTGGCAAGGTAGAATTTTGCAAGGCTAAAAGTGCACTCTGTGAGTCTGTATATATTGCACCTTTTTGAATGGACAGATGGAGAATATTTTCTAAGGCAAGGTTGATGGCACATAATTCTGCTTTATAACTGCTGCATTCAGTGGGCAGGGAAACAGAGATTGTGTCATAGGGAAAGACGGCTGCAGCCCCGACTCCACTTTCAGACTTTGATCCATCAGTGTATACTTTTGTAAAACGTGGATAATTTTTTTTGTTAGCAGTACGGAGTTGTTGTATATTAATATTTGCAAGCGAAGGTTTTCCCCAGTTTAGGAAATAGCTGTCACAGGAAACAGTGCATATCCTCCATGAAGATCCATGGAGGATCTGCACTGTTTGAATCTTGGAGGGTTTTGTCAAGATGCATATTCCAGGTTTGTGATAATGCATGAAATCTGATGCCAGTAAGTTGAACTGCTCTAGGTTTATTTCTATAGTGCATTGAGAACTGTGGATCATTTAGTATTGGCCTAATGGGGTGAGTAGTTAGACTTTGAATTTTGGCGGCATAGTTCAGGAGTAACATCTTTCTCCTGAGTCTGAAGGGAGATTCATGGGCTTCAATATAACGACCTTGTACTGGCGATGTTCTATAAGCATCTACAGCAATCCTGAGGGCAGAATGTTGAACAGGAGCAAGCCGTGCTAACACGCTGTCCCTAGCAGAATCACACACCGGGGCACCATAATCAAGGCGAGATCTGATTAGGGCTCTATGCAAGTGAAGTAAGGTGTAACGATCTGCACCCCATGATGTAGAAGAGTTAACTCTTAGTAAGTTCATTTTTTTCTGGCAAACAGTCCATAGATGTTTAATGTGTTCTGAAAAGTTCAATTTATTGTCAAAAATCACCCCCAAGAAGACGGACGCTGTTCTCAACAGTGACAGGTTGGTTTCTTAAGTGTATTTCAGGATCTGGGTGCATCTTTTGTTTGTTACAAAAATGAATGAACTTGATTTCTGATAAGACAGTCGGTAACCATTGTGTGCCATCCATAATTCGATATTATTGATTTATGTTTGCAGTTACCTCTCAATAAAGCTCATGTTTTGCGAACTGCAAGAGACAGTCAGGTCATCAGCGTAAAGGTATGAATTCACTGTATTGGGAATAAATTTAATCATCTGGTTTATTCTTATTGCAAACAAGGTTGCACTAAGAACAGAAACCTGAGGGACTCTTTCTTCTTGTATATATGTTTTGGAAAGGAGTTGCCGATAGCGAACTTGAAAGGTCCTCTGCTGTAGGAAATTCTGTATCAAGTAAGGTAAGTACCTCTCAGATCCAGGGAACGAAGATCTCTCAGGATACCAAAACGCCAAGTGGTGTCAAAGGCTTTCTCTATATCGAGACATGCCATGACGAGATGTTTACTTTGGATAAATTCATTCCTAATATTTGTTTCTGCTTTGATCATGGGATCCAGGGATGATCGGTTTTTCCTGAAACCAAATTGATTATCGGATATCATGTTTTGGGAATCAAGGTACCACGTTGGTCGACTTACTTACTTAAGCAGCTGGTGAGAGAAATGGGTCTATAATTATTAGGAATAGAGAAATCTTTCCCTGGTTTGGGTATTGCCAGTACAAAAGAGTGACGCCAGGAACTGGGGAATGAATGTTCCATGAAGATGTAATTATAGAATGTCAGTAGCGAAGATAGTGATTTATTATCTAGGTGTTGTAGCATTAGGTAGTATATTCCATCAGGGTCAGCACCACTGTTCTTTGCAGTGGATAGAGCATCTTGAAGTTCTAGCATAGTGAGTGATTGATTGTATGGTAGAAAGGATTTGGTTCTGAAATTGAGATGGGATTTTTCGGCTGAAGTCTTGATCTTCTTAAATGATGGTTCGTATGCCGTCGAGTTAGATAACTGTGAAAATACTGTGCCTAGGGGGCATCTGCAATCTCTGCAGGAGTAGAAAGTGCCAGCCCATTCCAGGTGATAATCCCCGGGGGCTCACATCTGGTGAGCATGAGCTTGGCACACCCAGGGTACTGAGCTAGTTATCATCATTCTTCTCTTTTTTTGGTGATTTCCTTCTAATTTTCTCTCTCTCTCTCTCTCAGAAGAAATTTTTTTTGGCTGTTGCAGCATAAGCCTCAGGCTTCCTTGCTGTTGTTGTGGTTTTAAGTGCAATGGCTACTTAGGCCATATTGCACTTTTGGAAGTGGTGCACACTGCCTGTGTTTGTTGATTTAGAAGCAGTTAAAAACGGTTATATAATCTTATTCGTTTTAGGAAGGAGAAGAATTCTGCGAGATTTGAATTTTTGCCTATGATATGGCTAATTGACAAAGGTTCCTTTAAATTTGACAGAGAATTGAAAGACATTAGTCGAGCATTATTATATTGAGTGCAATCCAGGAGTATGTGTTTAACTGTGAGTGGTGTATGACAATGACTACACTGGCGAGGATCATTTCCTGACAAAAGAAACAGGTGGGTTAAATAAGTATGGCCGGCTCTGGCTAGAATTACTTCTTCTTGTCTGTTTGCTATGGAGCTAGAAGCCCATAATTTTGGTAAGGGTTTTATTTGGAGTAGTTTATTATGGAATTGCGTTTGCCACTGAAGAGTCCATTGATTTTTACATATTCTTTGTATATTCATTTTATAATCTGTGATCGGTACTATGGAATTCGTTGGGGCTGAGCTGGATGGATTTTTGGCAGCATCATCTGCAATTTCATTTCCTCGTATTCCGGTATGGCCTGGGATCCAGCAGAAGATAACCTTTTGCTGATGTTCTCTAAGACGTATCAACTGTGTTTTGATGAGCTTTAATAACGGGTGAGTAGGCGGAGAGTTGTTTTGCAATGCTAATACGAAACCTTGCGAATCTGAATGTAAAATTGGGTTGAGATGAGATAAAACACTCTCCCTAGCAGAATCTAAAACAGGCGCGCCGTAGTCCAGGCGTGATTTAATTATGATTCTGTATAAGTGAAGTAGGCTGTACCGATCTGCTCCCCATACTGTCGCTGATAAGACTCTGAGTATGTTCAGTTTCTTTTGACAATTTGTCCGGAGATATTCAATGTGCTTTTGGAAGTTTAACTTGCTGTCGAAAATTAATCGTAGTAGACGAATACTATTAGCTATGGGAAGAGGATGGTTGTTCAAGTGGAGCCCGTGTTCAGGATACGTATTGCATCTGGTACAGAAGTGAATGGCAATAGATTTCTGGCTGGACAGTCTATAACCATTTTGGTTCATCCATGTCAGGATGCGATTAATTGATATTTGTAGCTGGCGAACAATATAATGCATGTTTTGAGAATGACAGGATATTGAAAGATCATCTGCGAAAAGGTATGAATCAACAGTTTTCGGAATGAGTTCAATTATATGGTTCATTCTCATTGCAAATAAAGTGGCACTGAGAACCGACCCTTGAGTAATTCCTTCTTCTTGGGTAAAGATCTTAGAGAGGGTTCCTCGGTAACGAACTTGAAAGGATCTCCAATGAAGAAAATTTTGGATAAAGTATAGTAAATTACCTCTCAGGCCAAGAGAATGCAGGTCTTTTAAGAGGCCGAAGCGCCATGTAGTGTCAAAGGCTTTCTCAACGTCAAGACAGACCATGACGAGATGTTCCTTCTTGATGAAAGCATTTCTAATGTTTGTCTCGGTTTTGATCATGAGATCCAATGAACATCGATTTTTCCGGAATCCAAATTGGTTGTTGTTAATCAAGTTTTGGGACTCCGGGAACCAAGTGAGACGGCGATGTAACATTTTCTCGAGGGTTTTGCTTAGACAGCTGGTAAGGGATATCGGTCTGTAATTTTTCGGAACAGAATGATCGTTACCGGGCTTTGCAATTGCTAGTACATAAGAATGACGCCAGGAACTTGGGAAGGTATGTTCAGAAAAAAATTCGATTGAAAAATATGAGCAGTAAGGAGAGTGATCTTTGTCCAAATTTCGGAGCATTACATAGTATATCCCATCTGGGCCAGCAGCACTGTTTCTTGAGTTGTTAAGGGATTGTTGCAGCTCAAGCATGGTAAATGGTTTATTATAAGGTAAAGCGGAATTGTCAGTGAAATTTAGTCTGGATTTCTCTGCAATTGTTTTAAGTTTTTGAAATGTTTGATCATAGGCGATAGAAGAGGACAACTGGGAAAATATGGTCCCCAGTGCATTTGATATTTCAGTAGGAGTAGTAAGCTCCTGTCCATTCCAGTTCAGTAGTGGGGTGGATAAAGGAGGGAATTTACTGTTTAAACATTTTATTTTTCTCCAGATTAATCTGATATCGGTATTTTTATTTACTGACGAGGCGAATTTAATCCAATTTTCTTTTTTCGCTTTACGTCTGATGTAACGAGCTTTTGCTCTAAGACGTTTATACCTAATAAAATTGGAGGTGGTTGGGTGTTTCCGGAAAAGGTTCCACGCTTTGTTTTTCTCTTTATTCCACCAGTAATTTGTTTTTGGTCTATTTCCTACTTGATATTGAGGAATGGCAGCGGATGCGGCTGTCAGAATTTGATTTGTGATGTGTTCAGTAACACTGTCGATGGAACAGGACTGAATGGTGTAGTTGTCAAATGATATGTGCGTTCTGTATTTTGACCAATCGCCTCTTGAAAATTTCCATTTAATTGGATTTTCTGTTGGGAAAGAACAGGATGTTTGAATTTTGCAGATAATGAGATAGTGGTCGCTGCTATAAGGATCGCTTAGAGTTACCGAATGTGTACTTGGAAAGAGGATTGGGGAACAAATGGTAAGGCCTATTGCAGATGTTGAACCTGTAGGGAGATGGATATACGTGGGAGTGCCAGTATTTAGTAAAGTAAAATTCTGCCTGCCTATCAACATTTCAATAAGCTTCCCTCGTCTGTCTGATATAGGGGAACCCCATATTGGATGATGGGCATTAAAGACTCCTAGTATTCAAAATGGAGATGGTAACTGCAAAACAAGATCTTCGATTTCCTCAATGGTATATTGATGATTTGGTGGAAGATAGATTGAAACCAGTGTCAGTGTAATACCATTTACAACGCGAGTGGCAACAGCTTCTAAGGCGGTTTGTAAATGGATGTGTCTGGAGGGGATGCTTGAATCCACGCGTATTGCTACTCCTCCGTGAACACTGTTAGTGCCAGCTCTGTCTTGTCTGAACATAGTATAATTTTTGATTTTGATTGAGATCTGAGGTGTCAAATTCGTTTCCTGCAAGCACATTGCAAGAGGTCTGTAGTGGTAAATTAATTCATGGATATCATCGATGTTACTGCGAAGGCCTCTACAGTTCCATTGGATAATCTGTTCCATTATTTGGATTTATAAGAGGGAGATGAATCTGACTGCTTTTTATAAGTGGGTTGTTTGTGACGATCTAGCTTGTTTTTCTTTTCTGGGGAAGTTGAGGCGTGTTGAATTATTGTTATCTTCCATTTCACCATCTGCATGTAATTCATGAATGTCTTGGGTAATCGTCTCATCAGTATCCATCCTTGTTGAGGGTGGTTGACTAACCTCGACAAGATCTGATTTTTGCAGTTTTTCTGTTACTTTGCAGTTTTGCAGTTTTTCGTGGGTTATGATTTGGGTTGGAACTGTCAGAGGTGTATTCATACTTTGATCTACTGTGTTTGGCTTTGATGTAAGCTGGATCGATAGAACTGATCGAGTCCAGTCTGTGATCGATTTATCTGGAGAGAGTGACACTTCCGTCTGACATGATACTGATTGGTGAGAGTGGATAACCGAGGCATAAGAGCTATTTGGCATGATTAGTTTAATTTGTTTCCTAGCTTCTTGATAGGAGACTTTATTTTCAGTCATATTTTTATTTTTTTCCTATCTTCCAGAGATCACATTCTTTAGAGTATGATGGATGGCTTCTCCTTCAATTAGGACATTGTGCAGTTTGTGCTTTGCATTCTGACTGAGTATGAGATGTAGAGCCACACTTTGGACATGTTGAAACTCCACGGCATGCTGTCTGAGAGTGACTAAACTTCTGGCATTTGTAGCATCTTAGGGGATTTGGGATAAAGGGTCGAACCCGGCAATTTAAGTAACCTGCTTTAAATGATGCTGGTAGATTCTGTGTATTAAAAGTTAGAATTATGTTACGTGTTGGGATTAAAGTACCATCTTTTCGTATCATAATTCTTTTTGCTTGAGTTACATTTTGTGTCTTTAGTTCCTGTACTATTTCTTCTTCAGAAACGTTAAGTAGATCCCACTCAGTGATCACTCCCTTGGATGAATTCAGGGTGTTATGTGGGGAGACTTGTATTGGAATTCCGCTTGAAGCGGTGAGTTTTAATAGTTGTTCAGAGTGTCTTGGGAGAGAAGTCTCTATTAGCAAGTCCCCGGAATGGAGACGTTTCACCATTTTTGGTGATGCTGCTGCATGTTCCAGGCATCGTTGTATCATGAAAGGGGAGAGTTTGCTAACAGGCTGTGCCGACAGAGAATGAATAATCAGGAAAGCGGGTGATTCTTGTCTGCCTGCATCTGTTTTCATTCTCTTCGAGGTGGAGAAGTCATGGTCGGTTTCATGATTTTCATATTGAGCACTCTTGGGCTCTAGACGAGGAAATTCATTGGTTTCCATTACTGCTACTTTTAGCCCCGAGGGTTGATTTAGCCCCCAGTTTACCGGCCCCGCCACGTGGAGGCAGGAGCGGTGCCACCAGTGACCAAGCGATAAAAGGTTAGTGGTTAGTGTGTTAGAAAAGTGGTTATATATACAAAAGAAAGGTGTCTTTAATTTCTTTATTTAAAAAGAGCAAGAAAATAAATAACTTTGAAAGTAAAGCCTTTGTAAATCTCTTTGACAACTTCTCTTTAGAAAAACGCTTTCAAATTCACTTTGTAAATCGCTAGATCACTCGTTTGGCACTCGGGGCCGGCTTCCTTTCACCACATAGCTAATAATAATAAGTGGGGGAATAGGGACGACAATAGGGGGAATTTTCCTTTTAACTGCCTGATTTTTTCCACATAATTCTTAGGTCTAAGTTTCTTGTAGTTTATAAGGTTAGCAGTAGTAGGGTTTTTGCGGAATAAATTCCATGCACGGTTTTTTTCTTTTTTTTTTTTTTTTTCCATTCCAACAGTCCTTATTCCACCAATAGTTTCTACTTCTATGGATGCTTGACTGTGATTGTAGGATGGCAATAGATGCAGCTACTAGGATCTGTTTTGTAATATGGTTGGCAGCTTTGTCAATTGGATGATATTCAATGGCCTAATTGTCGAAGGATACATGTGAAGCGTATTTTGTCCAATCAGCCTTGAAAATTTTCCATTTTGTGCTGGTTTCTGAAGTTATACAGTATGAAGTTTGTATTTTACAGATTATTAGGTAGTGATCACTGTTGAACGGATCGTCCAGAGCTGTCCACTCAATACTAGTGAAGAGTATCGGAGAGCAGATGGTTAGGTCTATTGCAGAGACTGTTCCTGTTGGTAGGTGGAGATAAGTTGGTGAGCCAGTATTTAATATGGTTAGATTTTGTCTGTCGACAAGCATTTCAATGAGTTGTCCTCGTGTGTCTGCATTGGGAGATCCCCACAATGGATTGTGTCCATTGAAGTCGCCCAATAAACAGAAAGGGGTTGGAAACTGCGAAATGAGATCTTCAAGTTCTTGAAAAGTACAAGGATAACTGGGTGGCAGGTAGATAGAAACCAGTGTTGGGCTAATGCCAAACGCTATTCGCGGCGTGGCAACAGCTTCAATGGCATTTTTTTTATCGAGGGAGACAACTGAGGTGTTAAATATATCTCTTTTAAGCAGATTCCAATTGGATTATGGTTCATAATTATTTCGTGGATGTCGTCAGTATTGCTGCGAAAGCCTCTGCGGTTCCATTGTACGATGTTTTTCATTGTTTGGATTTAAATGGAGAAGCTGTGTCTGTCTGCTTTTTGGAAGTCTGTTTCAGGCGGTCAACTTTCATTTTCTCTCTCTCTCATCTTCTGGGTGGATTTCTAGGATGGTTTCATTTTCTTCTTGATTGCAAGTCTCATTTGTGTCTATAGCGGAAGAAGATCCCGCATGCTGCTTGTTAACGGGATCAGAATTTTCTCTTCGAGCAGGAAGTTGCAGAAGCAAGTGGTATCGTGACTGGCGTGTTTCTTGATCTGTTTGAAGTCTGTTGCTTTGAGGACTGTGGTATGGAAGAGAGTATAGATCAAGCCCATTCAGAAATAGAAATGTTTGGTGGTATTGATGTATCAGTCTGAACGGATATTGTATGAAATCTTTTGGCAGCATCATCATATGTATGTTTTGGCATCAGTCGCTGTATTTGTTTTCTATCTTGTACTTCTGGATTTTCTTTTCATATTTCCACTGGTCACATATTTTAGAGAAGGCTGGGTGGTTGCCTTTACAATTAGGGCAGAGTGAAGACTGTGATTAGGGGCTTAGTTATCAGACATTCAGCCTAAAACACTGATGGATCCAATATCTCTCTATTACAGAAGATTTAGGAGAAGTCCGGTTGGCCTGCCTCCCTAAAATCCACTCATGCACACCTCGATGGTAAGCCCTGTTACGTCACTTAGGTGGCAAGGAACGTGTAGAGTGGTTCTCTTCTAGACGCCTGGTCAGCGTGAAGAGGAAAAGACCAAACCCTCCAGCATATGACAGCACGACAAAACAAATGGACCTCAGTTCCCAGCAGCTTTCACTCCCCCTCTTAAGGCAGCGAGAGGATCAGAGTGGAAGCAGAGGGTGCTAAGAATCTCTGGGTATGATCAGGCTGCCATGCACGGAAACTGAACTTGGCGTGTTATAACGTAAGATCACTCATCGGTGAAGACAGGATATTAGAGCTGGAAAAGGAATTAGAAAATGTGAATTGGAATATCATCGGTTTGTTTGAAACAAGAAGAAGAAATGAATCAGTTATAAGTTTATCAAGTGGAAATCTGCTGTACACCAATGGAAACAGTGAAAGGAGTGAAGGTGGAGTTGTTTCTGGTCCATAAAGATTTAAGAAACAACATTTTGGAATTCAAAAGTACACCATCAAAGGTGTAAGACTAATACTCAAGATTTCTGAGAGGTACAAGCTAAAGATTATAATGATTTATGCACCAACATCGAGCCATGATGATGAAGAAGTTAAAGAAATGTACACCGAAATTGAGTCATCTAGATGAGCAGAAAACCCACTACACTATTATTATGGGGGACTTGAATGCTAAGGTTGGAAAAAGACAAAACAGCGCAGAAAAAGGGGAACTATAGGAAATTTTGGAATTGGTGAAAGAAATGAAAGAGGTGAAAGACGTGGAATTTGCAGAATCTCAAGGATTGTCAGTAATGAACACTTTTTTCAAAAAAGGGTGAAAATAAAGTGGACATGGAAGAGTCCAAATGGATTAACAACTAACGAAATCGACTTCATCCTCATTAACAGAAGATATATTGTGAATGATGTTACCGTTCCTGAATAAGGTAAATGTTAGAAGTGATCACAGAATGGTAAGATGTACACTTGATATAGATGTAGGAAAGGAAAATACTGACTCGAGTAAATAATACAAAGGTCTTTGAGATAACAGAAGAAAAGAAAAAGCAGTATATACTATATAACACTTCCAGCTGGATATAACACCCTTAGATATATTTAGGGTTGTATGGGGAGAAACGTTTACTGGAATTCCAGCAAAGTTTGTAAGTTTTAGCAGTTTCTCTGAATGTTTACGGTTCATTGTTTCCACTAGAAAGTCCCCTGATTGCAGTCTCTTGACTGTCTTCGGAGATCCTGCCAGACTTTCCAGGTGTTTCTGGATAAGGAACGGAGAGAACTTACTGAGATGCTGATCTGCAAGAGATCAGGATCTCAGTGCATTATAAGAAATGCAGGAAAATCTGAGACTGAGGAAGTTGTTTTCAACCTCTTGACAAGAATGTTTCTTGGGTTGCGACGTATCATGTTCAATATCTAACTCTGGCCGAGAGCTTGTCAGCTCTAGAGGCGGAAACACATTTTGATCGATGTTTGCTCCTTTTCGCCCTTGGCAGATAAGCTTTTCTGACAAGGTTTCTGGCCCTGCCACGGGAAGGCAGGGGCAGTGCCCAAGCGTAAAGTAGTAAGTGTTAATAATAGAAGTAAGAAAAATAAAGAAAGATGATTTTTCTTTCTTGCTCTGTACAAGAACTTTTGTAACAGGAGCTATTGTTTGTTTGTTGTTTGGTTTTTAGGAGCAGTAGCAACTAAAGCCATATTGCTCCGGGAATATGCGGTGGTCATTCCCTGACCTTTCCGCATCCTCCTTATTTGGTGGTGACAGGCTCGAACCCCGGTCTAATCAAGAAGCGTGTGCTACGCACTGCTGCTCCTTCCAACCTGGCTACGGAGGTGCTACATGAGCTATTATTAAATAAATAAATTTCTTAAGGATAGGAACATAAACGAACTATAAATCGCTTTAAATAATTGCACTTTAAGCACAGAGAAAACGCTCGATCACAATGGCTTGGCACCCGGGCTGACGCATGCAGTGTTAAATTTGTCTCTTGTAAGCAGATGCCTACAGGATGATAGCGAACGATTAGCTCATGGATATCATCAATGTTACTGCAAATTCTTCCACAGTTCCGTTCTACGATATGATGCATTATTTGGTTTTGTTAAAAGAGTCAAAATCATGGGGATGATTTTGACTCTTTTTTTTTTTTTTTTATTCCCAGGCTGTTTATGGAAACTGAGCTTCACTTTCTCTCTTCTTGGAGAGACTGGGTGTGCAGTATCAATGTGTAGGACAGGTTCATTTGGGTTAGCATTATTATCGGTATCCATATTTACTAATGTGATATTGTTTGTTTTCCTATTTGGAGCTGAGTCAGTTTTCAATTTTGTAATATCAGATGATCTATGTAGTGTAAGTTGGTGGAACAGAGTGGGGTGTTGTTGGTTCTGTCTACTGCCTTTTGCTCCTTAGGAATCTGTTTCATCGATGGTGACAGTATAGATCGGGCACATTCTGCAATCGATATGTTTGGGGGAACTGATACTTCAGTTTGTGTTGCCGTTGATCGATATTTTTGTATTACTACTGCACTGGTGTTCTTGGGTGCATTGAGCATAATTTGCTTTTTTGCCTCTTGGTATGTAATTTTTTGTTCTACCCTGTACTTCTGGATTTTTTTTTTTTTTTTGTTTTTTTACTGTTTTCCAGAGATCGCATGAATTGGTTGGTTGGGTGTTGGATTTATTTTGCGAAAAAACAACTTTGGCCACTTTTCACCTATCTATTAACATTTTGTGACAATGACGTTGATGTTTCATGGTTTATATCTGGCTGAAATATCCTATTAGTTTTAAATAAGTAATGAGTTGTGAAAAAGTCAGCGAATCATGAATATTCATAGGGAGATGGAAGGCTGTTTGTCAAGCCATGTGGTATAAGGAAATATTTCACAGTGAGTTGACAAGAACAGTGGAGACATTCTGGAGGATTTGCTTTCGTGAGTAAGTACAAGTGTGTGAGATGTGCATGTACAATGCATAGACTTGTTAGAATGACTTCTTGGTGCCAATTCTTAAGGAGACTCGAATTCCGCGGTTGAAGTTCATGTTTTATTTGAAAAGTTTATTGTTTGGTTGATTTTGCCAGATTTGTGACCACTGAGTGTTGAGAATCTGTTTGATGATAGGAATGTGGAACTTTGTGTGAATTTTAAAAATTTGTAGGATTCTTTGCTCAGCACTTTCATTACCATCAATGACTGCATCTCCTGGGATTCAACAGAAATTTACTTGCCTTCTTTTGCTTTTGAGCTTCACAAGATTAGCTTGTATCTGGTGAAAGGTGGGATGTGATGGTGTCTGCTTCTTTTGTTGGAGAGCATATATTACACTTTATGAATCTGTGTATATGAGATGTTTCAGAAGAGGAGAGGATTCAATGTGTTTTAAGGCTATTAGTAGGGCAAATAGCTATATGATGCCTTTGGCTTCTATCACTTTTTGATGTTTGAGTTCCTGGATCAGTTCAGCTTCTGTTATGTTTATCACATCCCACTCTGCAATTACTCCCTTGCAGGTATTTAATATTGCATGTGGGATGACTTATACGGGTAGTCCTCCAAATGTTGTTAGTTTCAGCAGAGTCTCAGAATGTGTACGACATACTGTTTCTACCAAGAGGTCTCCAGATCTGAGTCTCCTCACCATATTTTCTAAGCATTTCTGTATAACAAAAGGTGAGAGAGTGCTCACAAATTTGTTCGAGAGAGAGAGAGAGAATGTAAGATAAGGAATGTTGGGCATTCCTGTTGTTCTGGGTCATTACGCATTCTTTTTGATTTTGTTGCGTCATAGTTAGATTCATGATCAGCATCCAGACAGTACTAGATGAGGGCCTAGGCTGTTCAAGTGCAGGATAATCGTCGTAGTCCACGGTTAGCTCCTTTTTCCCTAGGGAGATAATTTTCCCTCCCCGCCACGGGGAGGCAGGGGCTGTGTGCCAAGGATGTCAAGCAGTTAGAAAAATTAGTTAGTTAATAAATAAAGAAATATATGTAATAAAGAAGAAAGGTGAATTTCTCCTCTTAGTTCTTACTTGGGGCTTTTCAAGTGTAGAACTGGTTTATAAATGAACTGCTGATAGTAAACGATATAACTTAAAAAGAACTTTTATCACTGGGAAAAATCGTTATTTAATTCACAATAGAAACGCCTGACCTCAAATTCGCTTGGCATCCGGGGCATCAAGGACTTATACATCTTAATCAGATCACCTTGCACATGCCTAGTCTCCAGATGCTGCAGTTTACAGAACTTAAAGCCTTTCTTGTTAAGAGTAACCCTTTGTTCCACTCACCAATCTCGTTGCCCTTCTCTGTACTCGTTCTAGCAACTCTACATCCTTCCTAAAATGAGGCTTCCAGATCTGTACGCAGTACTCAAGGTGTAGCCTGCATGACCATTGCCTTATACAAAGGGATAATCTCCTCCTTATCCCTGCTAGCAAAATTCCTGTATATCATTGATAAGACCCCATAAGCTACTCTGCAGCCTGTGTGCACTGATCAGAAAACTTCATAGCTGACTGCACAATTACCCCCAAGTCATTGTTGTTGAATTTAACGAAACATAGGCTTCCAGGGCCATATTGTGTCTTTCTGATGGTGAATATGAAATATCAGCTTCATTAATATAACTATATTTTATGATATATTTTATACGATTTAGGAAAGTAAACAGTTCTTCTTTATCATGATCATCTCCAAGAATCTGCAATAAATTTATTGATTACTGTGTATCAGCAATTGATTTAAAGCGGATGTTTTGAAAGTGGGGAAGTCCACTAACAAACGGCAAATAGTCAGTTGTACTTGACATGATGTACATTGGGGAGCGCTGTCATTGGTTAATAGATACAGGTGAGTGAGGTGCGTATGCCCAATCCTTAGCCTTCCTAAAATTGTTTCTTCTCATCTGCTTTTCCGGAAGCTGGAGAGCCATAGCTTGGGCTCTGGTTTTATTCGGTAAAGTTGGTTTCCTGGATAATCCCTTCAGATTATTGACCAGCTATTGTAACATGCTTTACGGATGATGGGTTTGAAATCGGTATATGGAACTTGATAAGTCTGTAAAATAGAAGTATCTTTTAAACCGCTCTTTATATTTATATATTAACCGTACTTGTATGTGTATTCTGAAATTAAACCGCTCTGAGGAATTATAATTCTTTCAATAATAGAAGTATCTTGTTGTTTGGCTGCAAGATCTGTTTTTTTTTTTTTTCATTTTCTGCTATCCTAGAATGCCATGGGATCCAATAGAATGTCACAATTTGGTTTGGCTCATTACACACAAGTAATTTCGAATGGATTTGTTTTATAACGTGAGAGGAAATGGCATTACTGTTTATAGCAGAGACAGCACTGAGTGAGTCAGTGTATATTAAAGCAGATGGAATTAGATATTCAGTAATGTGATCCAGAGCTAGGTTTATAGCATAGACCTCAGCAGTGAAGATACTGCATTCCACTGGCAATGAGACAGAAGTGCTGAATGACGGGAAGATTGCTGCAGCACCTATTTCGGTCTCAGTTTTTGATCCATCTGTATAGATTTCAAATGCGTTTGGATTAGAAAGAGTGTAAGTTGCATGTAACTGTGCGATATTGGACATACATTGCACAGATATTTGTCCAGGATTGAGCTGATGGTGTCGTGTCCTGAAATATATTACCGATTTCTATATTCCATGGTTGAACCAGTTCTTTAACTCTAAGTGGAGCAGGTCGGTTTTCATTAGGTTTACTGTTGTAAAATGACTCGCATTCAGTATTGTACAGACATCTCCAACAAGGGTGAGAGGGAAGACCAGATTTTTGAGGCATACATAAGAAGTAATGTTTTTCTGCGAAGATGTAAGGGAGGTTCATGGGCTTCGATGTAAAGGCTCTGAACCGGGGAGGTTCTGAAAACTCCTACAGCGACTCACAAAGCACTGTGTTGATGATGTTTAATCGTTCTAAAGTACTTTTCCTCGCAGAATCATATACTGGAGAGCCATAGTCCAAGCGGAACCTGATGAGAGCTCTATAAAGATGGATGAGGGTATGACGATGAGCATCCCATGACATGGATGACACACATCGGAGGATGTTCAATTTCTTCAAGCAGATGGTTCGAGGATAGGCTACATGTACTTGAAAGTTCAGTTTCCTGTCTAGTATCAGGCCAAGGAAACAGATAGTGTGAGCAAGAGGATTGTTTCGTTGTTCTTGTTTTTTTTTTTTTTTTTTTTTTTGGCGCAAAAGCAGCTTTGGCCATATTGCACCTATCTATTAGTATTATGTAACAATGACGTTGACGTTTCTTAATTATGGTTTATATCTGGCTAAAATATCCAATTAATTTAATTTTATTTAAGTAAATATATTTTCAATGTTGGAGTTATCTACTAGGATTTGTGATAAAGTCAGGGAATACTGAATATTTATAGGGATACGGAAGGCTGATTGTCGCGCCATGTGGTAGTGCGGACATTCTATAAGGAAATGTTTTACAGTGATTTGACCAGAACAGTGCAGACATTCTGGAGAATTTGCTTTCGTGAGTAAGTACAAGTGTGTATAAGATGTGTATGTCCAATACGCAGTCTGGTTAAAATGACTTCTTGGTGCCGATTCTTACGGAGACTCGAATTCTATGGCTGAAGTTCATGTTTTTTTTTGAAAGAGACAAAATTATTTGGTTAATTTTGTCACATTTGTGACCACTGAAGGTGGAGAAACTGTTTTATGATAGGTCTGTAATCGGAATGTGGAACTTTGTAAAGCCTTAGGTTTGTATTTGTGAGATTCTTTGCTGCTCGATCAGCACTTTCATTACCTTTAATGAATGCATGTCCTGGGATCCAACAGAATTTTACTTTCTTTCTTTTGCTTTTGAGCTTCACAAGATGAGCTCGTATCTGGTGAAGAATGGGATGTGATGGAGTCTGCTTTTGTTGGAGAGCATGCATTGACTCAATGAATCTGTGTATATGAGATGTTTCAGAAGAGGAGAGGATGCAATGTATTTTAAGGCCATCAGTAAGGCGAATAGCTCAGCAGAATAGTTACTGCATTGGTTTGGGAGTTGCTGTGAGATAACGGTGTGCGGAAGGGCCACTGCAGCACGAACTTGGGTATCTGTTTTAGAGTCGTCTGTATATATTTGCAGATAATCAGAGAACTGTGATGAGTGGGCTGCATGCATCTGCTTTATATTGACATTTGCCAGAGTGCTTTTTCCCCAATGTTGAAAATAAGTGTCACAGTTAGGCGTGAAAGTGTGCCATGGTGGAATACTTATGCTATTATCATCATGTACGTTGTCAAAACTTAGGCCCCATTTTGAAACTATTTCTTTTAGTCGTATTCCAGCTGGTTTATTTACTGTGGGTTTATTGCTGTAGAGGATCTCCCACTGTGGATTGAAGAGATCCTGCCAAGTTGGATGTTGAGGAAGGGTTCAGATTTTAATGGCATAGTTTAATAGTAGCATTTGTCTCCGGAAATATAGTGAAGGCTCATGGGCCTCCGCATATAAGCTTTGTACAGGCGATGTTCTGTATGCCTCTAAGGAAATTTGTAAGGCACTGTGGTGTATAGAGTAAAGCCATTTGATGACACTTGGTCAACACGAGCTATATACAGGGGCTCCATAATCTAGTCTTGATCTGATTAAAGCACGGTATAGATGAAGTAATGTGAACCGATCAGCTCCCCACATCATTGAAGAAAGAACTCTGAGAATATTTAGTTTTTTTTAGACAGGTTGTTCGAATGCATTTGATATGTTCCAAAAAGTTAAGTTTTTTATCGAGAATCAGGCCGAAGAAACGAATACTATTTGATAGAGGTATCGGTTGGTTTTCTAGTCTTATTTCTGGATCTGGGTGCATTTTTCGCTTTCTACAGAAGTGTATGGCATTGTTTTTTTGTAGTGATATTCTGTATCCATTGTTTTTTGTCCACAATTCTATATTTTAACTGCGCTTTGTAATTGCCTTTCAATCATGTTTATGTTTTGTGAATGGCATGAAATAAATGTTTCAACTTGTTTGTTGTTTGGTTTTTAGGAGCATTAGCAACTAAGGTCATATTGCTCCGGGATATGCGGTGATCATTTTCTGACCTTTCCGCATCCTCCGTATTTGGTGGTGACGGGCTCGAACCCCGGTCTAATCAAGCAGCGTGTGCTACGCACTGCTGCTCCTTCCCACCTGGCTTCGGAGGCGCCCTCGAATGTTTCAACTGTGTTTGGCAAGTCTTTTGTAATAGAGTTTATTTTGCTTGCAAACAAAGTTACACTGAGCACTGAACCCTGAGGAACTGCTTCTTCCTGAGTATATGTTTGTGACAGACTGTTTTGATATTTTACTTGGAAGGTTCTGACCTTCAGAAAATTTTGCACACATTACTTCATCTATACCGTGCTTTAATCAGATCAAGACTAGATTATGGAGCCCCTGTATATAGCTCGTGTTGACCAAGTGTCATCAAATGGCTTGACTCTATACAAAAGATTGGTAAGTGGCCT
Source organism: Mastigoproctus giganteus (assembly GCF_048544385.1). Lineage (NCBI taxonomy): Eukaryota > Metazoa > Arthropoda > Arachnida > Uropygi > Thelyphonidae > Mastigoproctus > Mastigoproctus giganteus. The sequence continues at coordinate 147,632,594 of NC_143578.1, forward strand.
CGCAAACCAATGTTGTGGAGATCATTCAGAATGCCATATCGCCAGGCAGTATTGAAAACCTTTTCTATATCGAGGCTGATCATAAATTAGATGCTCATTTCTTAGAAAAGCATTGCAAATATTTGCCTCTGCTTTTATCATGGGGTCCAGAGATGATCTATTTTTACGAATGCCGTATTGATTTATGTTTAGTATTTTATAGGTTTTCAAAAACCAGGTTAGTCTGTTGTTCGCCATTTTCACCAGGGTTTTCCCGAGGCAACTTTTTAGAGCTATTGGTCGATAGTTTGTGGGAATTGTATGATCTCTGCCCGGTTTGAGGAAGGCAATTACCATAGCGTGACGCCAGGAGTTTGGATAACAGTTTCTATATAAATTCTATTGTATAGTATGAGTAACGTATTTAGAGATTTTTAAATAAATTGTATCATTTGATAATGAACACCATTAGGTCCTGCAGCACTCTTTCCCTACTTCGCCAGAGCATTTTGCAGTTCTTCTATGTTGAAGGGTAGGTTATATGGGAGATGTTGTCTGGTATTAAAGTTTATTTTGGTTTATTTTGTATTTTTCAGCTACAGATTTAGTTTTCAGCAAGGATGGATTGTATGCTGATATAGCTGATACATTTGCAAAGTAGCTTCAAGAACGTTTGCGATTTCGTTGGAGTTGGTGGTATCCTGTCCATTCCAGCTTATTAGTGGAGTTGGTACTGAAAGAAATTTCCCATTAAGTTTTCTGATTTTGTTCCATATAACGCGGGTATCTGTATTTTTGTTAATTGTGGAGGAAAAACATATCCACGATTCTTTTCTACCCATATGCCGGACATATATGGCTCTAGCTTTTTAAAATTTATGAGATTGATAGAGGTGGGATACTTTCGGAAGAGATTCCAAGCCTTATTCTTCTCTCTCTTGGCTATACAGCATTCATTATTCCACCACGTTGTGGCATGTTTATGATATTTTCCAGAAGACCGCGGTATTGTAGCTTCATCTGCCATTAAAATTTGATTTGTGATATGAGTTACAGCATTGCCTATAGGCTGAGTGGTGATTGTTTGTTCATCTACTGTCGCAAGTGTTTCATGTTTTGTCCAGTCAGCTTTATACAATCACCATCTTGCAAGAATATTTGCTGATGCTATCGAGGCAGTGTTAGGTGGGTCGGAAAACTGCTAGCTTGGGGGGGATACAAAGACGAATAGATTAACAGTAGCCACTGGCAGAGGTGAAAGAGATTCTTGCACTGCTTCTATTGGAATGAGCAGAAGCCTGAAAAACAAGATTCAGGATATTTCAGAGACTGCTGGGAGTCATTGCGGTACAAGTAAACACATGGGTTGTGTTAGGGTAGTTAAGACTAGAAATAGGTGCATGTATACTTGCGTGTACACCAATGCTAGGAGTTTAGTAAATAAATTTGATGAATTTGAGGTATTGCTCAAAACATCAAAGGCAGATATTGTTGGGACATCAGAGACTTGGTGTCACACAGATATAAGGAATGCAGAACTGGAATTTGGGGAGTACAACGTCTACAGAAAGGATAGACTGGATAGGAAGGGAGGAGGGGTTATGCTATTAGTTAAGAAATACATAAAATCCAAGGAAGTGAAGCCAGTGGACATCGCAGGACAGTGCAGTGTCGAGTCAGTTTGGTGTGACATAAGCATTGGGAGATCAAAATTGAGAGTAGGAGTGTGCTATAGGCCTAATGACTCTGATGAGTATAATACGAAACTGCACAGGGAAATAGAGTGGGCCAGTAAATCAGAGAGTCTTATAATGGGAGATTTTAATTTCCCAGATATTGACTGGAGTTTGGGGGCTGGTCACTCACACACTAGCAAGGCTTTTGTGGATTTATTGGATGATTGTTTTCTACATCAGCATGTTCGGGAGGCAACTAGAGGGAGGAATACTCTTGATTTGATTATCAGCAGTGACTCTTCATGCATTAAGAATCTGCAGATAAAGGAACCACTAGGTGGCAATGATCACAGTGTGCTGAAGTGGGATTTACTCAAAGAGGTAACTACCATTAGGGGTAAAGGGAAGGGTTATTGCTTTCGTAAAGGCGACTACGATGGACTGAGACAGTATTTAAATTCTATACAGTGGGACCAACTTCCCATTTTGCAAATGCAAAATGGGAAGCATTCAAAGAACTTATCTTGGAAGCTACTAGGCTTTACATACCAACTAAGAAATATTGTTCAAGGTTTAGGCCTAAATGGATGTCAGATGAACTGATGAGGCATATGGCAGAAATGGTTGGTTGGTTTAATGGAAGTTTATTGGCACAAGGGCAACTAAGGCCAAATTGTGCCTGTCACAGTAATTCGGCAAATGGTATATATATATTTTTTATTATTATTTTTTTTTTCCAGTCATATGTCAGATAAGTTCATATAAATGAATTTGTTTTAAAAAATTAAATAAATCGGATAAATTTGCATCATCACTGAGAATATGATTCATCTCTAATGAATTGTTTTGAGTTAAAACAGATTTAAAATTTGTTAGTCGAGCAGCATGATTGTAGGGACACTCGAGGAGAATGTGTTTCACTGTAAGTAGCGCAGAACAATGACGACAGTGAGGAGGTTCATCCCCTGTCAACAAATGGAGGTGGATCAGATGGGAATGGCCAATGCGTGTCCTTGCAAGGACAACCTCTTCTCGTCTGTTTAATCGCGAACTAGATTTCCAGTATTGTGGCTTTTGCTTTATTTGGAAAAGTTTGTTATGGGTCTGTTGCTGCCATACTGATGTCCATTGGTCAACACATAACTGTTTTATGATGAGCTTACAGTCCATATTAGGAATCGAGGCAAGTGAAGACACTGGGTTGATTGGATTTTTTGCTGCTTGATCTGCTTTTTCATTTCCCTGGATTCCAGCATGCCCGGGAATCCAGCAGAATCTTACGTCTGTGTTATGCTCTGTTAGATTAATTAACTCTGCTCTGATTTCTTTCAGGATAGGGTGAGAGTTTGGACGTTTATGTTGTAAAGAGGTTACTGCACTCAAGGAATCGGTATAGATTATTATCTCTTCATTAGACCTGTTTTTGATGTGTTCGATAGCCATTTTTATTGCATGAAGTTCAGCAGTGTAAATACTGGAACTTGGGAAAAGTTTTTGAGAGATTGTACAAGTGGGAAGAACTACTGCAGCGCCCACATGTGTATCAGATTTGGATCCATCAGTATATATTTGCAGACAGTGTTTGTTTGCTGATGCATGAGCTAAATGTAGCTGCTGTACATTTTCATTGTTCAGCGCCTGTTTTCCCCATTTTCGAAAATAGTCATCACATAAAGTTTTAAAAGTGGACCATGGAGGCTCTTTTTCTCCGGTATCTTGGTGGATATTGTCGAGTGGGACACTCCAATACTGAGCAACATAGTTCAATCTGATTCCGGCAGGTTTATTTTCATTTGGTTTATTCCTGTAGAAATTTATGAAAGACGGGTTAAAGAGGTAAGGACAGATATGATGTGAGGGCATACTCCGAAGTTTTGCAGCGTACGTAAGCAGCAGCATCTGTCTCCTTAAGGATAATGGAGGTTCATGTGCGTCAATATATAGACTATGCACTGGAGATGTTCGGAAGGCACCTAGAGCTATTCTAAGTGCATTATGTTGAACGGTATTTAGGGACTGTAATGCTGACTTTCTAGCTGAGTCATATACAGGTGCACCATAGTCTAGTCTGGATCGGATTATGGTTTTATATAAGTGGAGAAGGGAGTATCGGTCAGCTCCCCAGGATATTGCAGAAAGAACTCTAAGGATATTCATTTTTTTCAAACAAATAGTTCGTACATGCTGTATGTGTTTCAGGAAGTTTAATTTCTTGTCCAATATTAAACCTAGGAATTTAATATTGTCACTGACTGGAATAGCATGATTTCCAAGGCGCAATTCAGGATCAGGGTGCAGTTTTCTTTTCTTGCAGAAGTGTATAGCAAAGGTTTTCTGAGATAGTCGGTAGCCATTTTGTAACATCCATGATTGTGTTTTGTTTATTGACAGTTGGAGTTTCCTTTCAATGGAGAACATATTTTGTGAGTGACTGGATATAGTGAGATCGTCAGCATAAAGATAAGTTTCTACTGAATTCGGGATTGCTGTTGTTAGAGTGTGTATTCTAACTGCGAAGAGTGTGGCACTGAGGACTGACCCTTGTGGGACTCCCTCTTGTATGCAGATTTTCGAGAGTGAACTTTGAAAACGAACCTGAAAGGTTCGATATTCCAGAAAGCTCTGAATTAATGATGGTAAATGCCCCCTTAGTCCTAGGGCATGTAAGTCACGAAGGATGCCATGACGCCACGTGGTTTCCAAAGCTTTCTCTATATCTAAGCTCACCATGACCAGATGTTCATTCTTTATGAATGCATTTCGCACATTTGCCTCAGCCTTAATCATAAGATCTAGGGTAGACCTCTTTTTACGAAAACCAAACTGATCGTTGTTCA